>NC_138299.1:43982500-44140000 GCF_965601325.2 Salmo salar
AAAATAACCTTACTGGGAAATCACACTTTGCAATAATCTGAGCACTGCGCCCAGAAAAATACGCGTTGCGATACAGACTAGTCGTCATGTTGGGGAGATCTAAAATCGAAAATACTATGTAAATAATCCATTACCTTTGATTCTCTTCATCAGATGTCACTTCCAGGTATCACAGGTCCATAACGAATGTAGTTTTGTTCAAAAAAGCTCATCATTTATGTCCAAAAATCTCCGTCTTGTTAGCACATGATCTAAGCCCGCCGGACTTCACTTCATGAACGAGGGGGAAAAATATATTTACGTTCGTTCAAACATGTCAAACGTTGTATAGCATAAATCATTAGTGCCTTTTTTAACCAGAACATGAATAATATTCAAGGTGGACGAATGCATACTCTTTTATAACGTATTGGAACGAGGGTACCCAACATGAACTCGCGCGCCAGGTGTCTAATGGGCCATCATCGTTCCATGGCTCTTGTTCGGTCAGATCTCCCTCCAGAAGACTCAAAACACTTTGTAAAGGCTGGTGACATCTAGTGGAAGCAATAGGAAGTGCCCAAAATATTCCTCAGCCCCTGTGTTTTTCAATGGCATAGGTTTAAAGGTAATACAACACATCAGGTATCCACTTCCTGTCAGAAAATGTCTCAGGGTTTTGCCTGCCAAATGAGTTCTGTTATACTCACAGACACCATTCAAACAGTTTTAGAAACTTTAGAGTGTTTTCTATCCATATATAACAAGTATATGCATATTCTAGTTACTGGGTAGGAGTGGTAACCAGATTAAATCGGGTATGTTTTTTATCCAGCCGTGTCAATACTGCCCCCTAGCCCTAACAGGTTAACTTATTCTAACGCTAAATGTAACCCTTACCATAGTCCTAACTTATTAGAACCCTAAACTTAACCCTTACCCTAGCCCTAACTCCTATTCTAACCCTAAACTTAACTCTTACCCTAGCCCTAATCTTATTCTAACCCTAAACTTAACCCTTACCCTAGCCCTAACTCTTATTCTAACCCTAAACTTAACCCTTACCCTAGCGCTAACCCTTATTCTAACCCTAAACTTAACCCTTGCCCTACCCTAACTCTGATTCTAACCCTAAACTTAACCCTTACCCTAGCCCTAACCCTTATTCTAACCCTAAACTTAACCCTTACCCAAGCCCTAACCCTTATTCTAACCCTAAACTTAACCCTTACCCTAGCCCACAGCCCACAGAGCCCACAGATGGACCATCTGGAGAGAGAGCCCACATATGGACCATCTGGAGAGAGAGCACACAGATGGACCATCTGGTCTGTAGAGCCCACAGCTGGACCATCTGGACTATCCCAAAAAAGTGTGACCAAAGAAAGAGAGAGATTTGGAGGGAGATATGGTGAGATGGAGAGCAAGAGGGAGAGAGATGGAGAACAAGAGGGAAAGATGGAGAGCAGGAGGGAGAGATGGAGAACAAGAGGGAGAGATGGAGAACAAGAGGGAGAGATGGAGAGCAAGAGGGAGAGATGGAGAACAGGAGGGAGAGATGGAGAGCGGGAGGGAGAGATGGAGAGCAGGAGGGAGAGATGGAGAGTAAGTGGGAGAGATGAAGAGATAGAGAGCAAGAGGGAGAGATGGAGAGCAGGAGGGAGAGATGGAGAGCAAGATGGAGAGATGGAGAGTAAGAGGGAGAGATGGAGAGCAAGATGGAGAGATGGAGAGTAAGAGGGAGAGACGGAGAGCAGGAGGGAGAGATAGAGAGCAAGAGGGAGAGATGGAGAGATGGAGAGCAAGAGGGAGAGATGGAGAGCAGGAGGGTGAGATGGAGAGCAGGAGGGAGAGATGGAGAGCAGGAGGGAGAGATGGAGAACAAGAGGGAGAGATGGAGAACAAGAGGGAGAGATGTAGAACAAGAGGGAGAGATGGAGAGCGGGAGGGAGAGATGGAGAGCAGGAGGGAGAGATGGGGAGTAAGAGGGAGAGATTGAGAGCAGGAGGGAGAGATGGAGAGCAAGAGGGAGAGAGGGAGAGATGGAGAGCAAGAGGGAGAGATGGAGAGTAGGAGAGCAGGAGGGTGAGATGGAGAACAAGAGGGAGAGATGGAGAACAAGAGGGAGAGATGGAGAACAGGATGGAGAAATGGAGAGCAGGATGGAGAGATGGAGAGCAGGAGGGAGAGATGGAGAGTAAGAGGGAGAGATTGAGAGCAGGAGGGAGAGATGGAGAGCAAGAGGGAGAGAGGGAGAGATGGAGAGCAAGAGGGAGAGATGGAGAGATGGAGAGCAGGAGGGTGAGATGGAGAACAAGAGGGAGAGATGGAGAACAAGAGGGAGAGATGGAGAACAGGATGGAGAAATGGAGAGCAGGATGGAGAGATGGAGAGCAGGAGGGAGAGATGGAGAGTAAGAGGGAGAGATGAAGAGATGAAGAGATGGAGAGTAGGAGGGAGAGATGGAGAGCAGGAGGGAGAGATAGAGAGCAAGAGGGAGAGATGGAGAGCAAGAGGGAGAGAGGGAGAGATGGAGAGCAAGAGGGAGAGATGGAGAGATGGAGAGCAGGAGGGTGAGATGGAGAACAAGAGGGAGAGATGGAGAACAAGAGGGAGAGATGGAGAACAGGATGGAGAAATGGAGAGCAGGATGGAGAGATGGAGAGCAGGAGGGAGAGATGAAGAGCAGGAGGGAGAGATGGAGAACAAGAGGGAGAGATGGAGAACAAGAGGGAGAGATGTAGAACAAGAGGGAGAGATGGAGAGTAAGAGGGAGAGATGGAGAGCAGGAGGGAGAGATGGAGAGCAGGAGGGAGAGATGAAGAGCAGGAGGGAGAGATGAAGAGATGGAGAGCAGGAGGGCGAGATGGAGAGCAGGAGGGAGAGATGGAGAGTAAGTGGGAGAGATGAAGAGATGGAGAGCAGGAGGGGGAGATGAGAGCAGGAGGGAGAGATGAAGAGATGGAGAGCAGGAGGGCGAGATGGAGAACAGGAGGGAGAGATGGAGAGCAGGAGGGAGAGATGGAGAGCAGGAGGGAGAGATGGAGAACAGGATGGAGAGATGGAGAGTAAGTGGGAGAGATGAAGAGATGGAGAGCAGGAGGGAGAGAGATGGAGAACAAGAGGGAAAGATGGAGAGCAGGAGGGAGAGATGGAGAACAAGAGGGAGAGATGGAGAGCAAGAGGGAGAGATGGAGAACAGGAGGGAGAGATGGAGAGCGGGAGGGAGAGATGGAGAGCAGGAGGGAGAGATGGAGAGTAAGTGGGAGAGATGAAGAGATAGAGAGCAAGAGGGAGAGATGGAGAGCAGGAGGGAGAGATGGAGAGCAAGATGGAGAGATGGAGAGTAAGAGGGAGAGATGGAGAGCAAGATGGAGAGATGGAGAGTAAGAGGGAGAGACGGAGAGCAGGAGGGAGAGATAGAGAGCAAGAGGGAGAAATGGAGAGCAAGAGGGAGAGATGGAGAGATGGAGAGCAAGAGGGAGAGATGGAGAGCAGGAGGGTGAGATAGAGAGCAAGAGGGAGAGATGGAGAGCAAGAGGGAGAGATGAAGAGATGAAGAGATGGAGAGTAGGAGGGAGAGATGAAGAGATGAAGAGATGGAGAGTAGGAGGGAGAGATAGAGAGCAAGAGGGAGAGATGGAGAGCAAGAGGGAGAGAGGGAGAGATGGAGAACAAGAGGGAGAGATGGAGAACAAGAGGGAGAGAGGGAGAGATGGAGAGCAAGAGGGAGAGATGGAGAGATGGAGAGCAGGAGGGAGAGATGGAGAGCAGGAGGGAGAGATGGAGAACAAGAGGGAGAGATGGAGAACAAGAGGGAGAGATGTAGAACAAGAGGGAGAGATGGAGAGCGGGAGGGAGAGATGGAGAGCAGGAGGGAGAGATGGAGAGTAAGAGGGAGAGATTGAGAGCAGGATGGAGAGATGGAGAGCAAGAGGGAGAGAGGGAGAGATGGAGAGCAAGAGGGAGAGATGGAGAGATGGAGAGCAGGAGGGTGAGATGGAGAACAAGAGGGAGAGATGGAGAACAAGAGGGAGAGATGGAGAACAGGATGGAGAAATGGAGAGCAGGATGGAGAGATGGAGAGCAGGACGGAGAGATGGAGAGTAAGAGGGAGAGATGAAGAGATGAAGAGATGGAGAGTAGGAGGGAGAGATGGAGAGCAGGAGGGAGAGATAGAGAGCAAGAGGGAGAGATGGAGAGCAAGAGGGAGAGAGGGAGAAATGGAGAGCAAGAGGGAGAGATGGAGAGATGGAGAGCAGGAGGGTGAGATGGAGAACAAGAGGGAGAGATGGAGAACAAGAGGGAGAGATGGAGAACAGGATGGAGAAATGGAGAGCAGGATGGAGAGATGGAGAGCAGGAGGGAGAGATGAAGAGCAGGAGGGAGAGATGGAGAACAAGAGGGAGAGATGGAGAACAAGAGGGAGAGATGTAGAACAAGAGGGAGAGATGGAAAGTAAGAGGGAGAGATGGAGAGCAGGAGGGAGAGATGGAGAGCAGGAGGGAGAGATGAAGAGCAGGAGGGAGAGATGAAGAGATGGAGAGCAGGAGGGCGAGATGGAGAGCAGGAGGGAGAGATGGAGAGTAAGTGGGAGAGATGAAGAGATGGAGAGCAGGAGGGGGAGATGAGAGCAGGAGGGAGAGATGGAGAGTAAGTGGGAGAGATGAAGAGATGGAGAGCAGGAGGGGGAGATGGAGAGCAGGAGGGAGAGATGAAGAGATGGAGAGCAGGAGGGCGAGATGGAGAACAGGAGGGAGAGATGGAGAGCAGGAGGGTGAGATGGAGAGCAGGAGGGAGAGATGGAGAGCAGGAGGGAGAGATGGAGAACAGGATGGAGAGATGGAGAGTAAGTGGGAGAGATGAAGAGATGGAGAGCAGGAGGGGGAGATGGAGAGCAGGAGGGAGAGATGAAGAGATGGAGAGCAGGAGGGCGAGATGGAGAGCAGGAGGGAGAGATGGAGAGTAAGTGGGAGAGATGAAGCGATGGAGAGCAGGAGGGGGAGATGGAGAGCAGGAGGGAGAGAAGAAGAGATGGAGAGCAGGAGGGGGAGATGGAGAACAGGATGGAGAGATGGAAAGTAAGTGGGAGAGATGAAGAGATGGAGAGCAGGAGGGGGAGATGGAGAGCAGGAGGGAGAGATGAAGAGATGGAGAGCAGGAGGGCGAGATGGAGAGCAGGAGGGAGAGATGGAGAGTAAGTGGGAGAGATGAAGAGATGGAGAGCAGGAGGGGGAGATGGAGAGCAGGAGGGAGAGAAGAAGAGATGGAGAGCAGGAGGGGGAGATGGAGAGCAGGAGGGAGAGATGAAGAGATGGAGAGCAGGAGGGCGAGATGGAGAGCAGGAGGGAGAGATGGAGAGCAGGAGGGAGAGATGGAGAGCAGGAGGGAGAGATGGAGAGCAGGAGGGAGAGATGGAGAACAGGATGGAGAGATGGAGAGTAAGTGGGAGAGATGAAGAGATGGACAGCAAGAGGGAGAGATGGAGAGCAGGAGGGAGAGATGGAGAACAAGAGGGAGAGATGGAGAGTAAGAGGGAGAGATGGAGAGCAGGAGGGAGAGATGGAGAGTAGGAGAGCAGGAGGGTGAGATGGAGAACAAGAGGGAGAGATGGAGAACAAGAGGGAGAGATGGAGAACAGGATGGAGAAATGGAGAGCAGGATGGAGAGATGGAGAGCAGGAGGGAGAGATGGAGAGTAAGAGGGAGAGATTGAGAGCAGGAGGGAGAGATGGAGAGCAAGAGGGAGAGAGGGAGAGATGGAGAGCAAGAGGGAGAGATGGAGAGATGGAGAGCAGGAGGGTGAGATGGAGAACAAGAGGGAGAGATGGAGAACAAGAGGGAGAGATGGAGAACAGGATGGAGAAATGGAGAGCAGGATGGAGAGATGGAGAGCAGGAGGGAGAGATGGAGAGTAAGAGGGAGAGATGAAGAGATGAAGAGATGGAGAGTAGGAGGGAGAGATGGAGAGCAGGAGGGAGAGATAGAGAGCAAGAGGGAGAGATGGAGAGCAAGAGGGAGAGAGGGAGAGATGGAGAGCAAGAGGGAGAGATGGAGAGATGGAGAGCAGGAGGGTGAGATGGAGAACAAGAGGGAGAGATGGAGAACAAGAGGGAGAGATGGAGAACAGGATGGAGAAATGGAGAGCAGGATGGAGAGATGGAGAGCAGGAGGGAGAGATGAAGAGCAGGAGGGAGAGATGGAGAACAAGAGGGAGAGATGGAGAACAAGAGGGAGAGATGTAGAACAAGAGGGAGAGATGGAGAGTAAGAGGGAGAGATGGAGAGCAGGAGGGAGAGATGGAGAGCAGGAGGGAGAGATGAAGAGCAGGAGGGAGAGATGAAGAGATGGAGAGCAGGAGGGCGAGATGGAGAGCAGGAGGGAGAGATGGAGAGTAAGTGGGAGAGATGAAGAGATGGAGAGCAGGAGGGAGAGATGGAGAGCAGGAGGGAGAGATGGAGAGCAGGAGGGAGAGATGGAGAGCAGGAGGGAGAGATGGAGAACAGGATGGAGAGATGGAGAGTAAGTGGGAGAGATGAAGAGATGGAGAGCAAGAGGGAGAGATGGAGAGCAGGAGGGAGAGATGGAGAACAAGAGGGAGAGATGGAGAGTAAGAGGGAGAGATGGAGAGCAGGAGGGAGAGATGGAGAGTAGGAGAGCAGGAGGGTGAGATGGAGAACAAGAGGGAGAGATGGAGAACAAGAGGGAGAGATGGAGAACAGGATGGAGAAATGGAGAGCAGGATGGAGAGATGGAGAGCAGGAGGGAGAGATGGAGAGTAAGAGGGAGAGATGAAGAGATGAAGAGATGGAGAGTAGGAGGGAGAGATGGAGAGCAGGAGGGAGAGATAGAGAGCAGGAGGGAGAGATGGAGAGCAGGAGGGAGAGATGAAGAGATGGAGAGCAGGAGGGGGAGATGGAGAGCAGGAGGGAGAGATGGAGAGCAGGAGGGAGAGATGGAGAGCAAGAGGGAGAGATGGAGAGCAGGAGGGAGAGATGAAGAGATGGAGAGCAAGAGGGAGAGATGGAGAGCAGGATGGATAGAGATGGAGAGTAAGAGGGAGAGATGGAGAGCAGGAGGGAGAGATGAAGAGATGGAGAGCAAGAGGGAGAGATGGAGAGCAGGAGAGATAGAGATGGAGAGTAAGAGGGAGAGATGGAGAGCAGGAGGGAGAGATGGAGAGCGGGAGGGAGAGATGGAGAGCAGGAGGGAGAGATGGAGAGATGGAGAGCAGGAGGGAGAGATGGAGAGCAGGAGGGAGAGAGGGAGAGATGGAGAACAAGAGGGAGCGATGGAGGGCGAGATGGAGAGTAAGAGGGAGAGATGCAGAGATGGAGAGCAGGAGGGCGAGATGGAGAGTAAGAGGGAGAGATGGAGAACAAGAGGGAGAGATGGAGAACAAGAGGGAGAGATGGAGAGCAGGAGGGAGAGATGGAGAGTAAGAGGGAGAGATGGAGAACAAGAGGGAGAGATGGAGAGCAGGAGGGGGAGATGGAGAGTAAGAGGGAGAGATGGAGAGATGGAGAGCAGGAGGGCGAGATGGAGAGCAGGAGGGGGAGATGGAGTGCAGAAGGGAGAGATGGAGAGCAAGAGGAAGAGATGGAGAGCAAGAGGGAGAGATGGACAGATGGAGAGCAGGAGGGCAAGATGGAGAGTAAGAAGGAGAGATGCAGAGATGGAGAGTAAGAGGGAGAGATGGAGAGTATGAGGGAGAGATGGTAGAGCAAGATGGAGAGATGAGAGCAAGAGGGAGAGATGGAGAGCAAGAGGGAGAGATGCAGAGTAAGAGGGAGAGAAGCAGAGATGGAGAGTAGGAGGGAGAGATGGAGAGCAAGAGGGAGAGATGGAGAGCAGGAGGGAGAGATGAAGAGATGGAGAGCAAGAGGGAGAGATGGAGAGCAGGAGGGATAGAGATGGAGAGCGGGAGGGAGAGATGGAGAGCAGGAGGGAGAGATGGAGAGATGGAGAGCAGGAGGGAGAGATGGAGAGCAGGAGGGAGAGATGTAGTGCAGAAGGGAGAGATGGAGAGCAAGAGGGAGAGATGGAGAGTAAGAGGGAGAGATGGAGAGATGGAGAGCAGGAAGGCGAGATGGAGAGTAAGAGGGAGAGATGCAGAGATGGAGAGCAGGAGGGCGAGATGGAGAGTAAGAGGGAGAGATGGAGAACAAGAGGGAGAGATGGAGAACAAGAGGGAGAGATGGAGAGCAGGAGGGAGAGATGGAGAGTAAGAGGGAGAGATGGAGAACAAGAGGGAGAGATGGAGAGCAGGAGGGGGAGATGGAGAGTAAGAGGGAGAGATGGAGAGATGGAGAGCAGGAGGGCGAGATGGAGAGCAGGAGGGGGAGATGGAGTGCAGAAGGGAGAGATGGAGTGTAAGAGGGAGAGATGGAGAGTAAGAGGGAGAGATGGAGAGATGGAGAGCAGGAGGGCAAGATGGAGAGTAAGAGGGAGAGATGCAGAGATGGAGAGTAAGAGGGAGAGATGGAGAGTATGAGGGAGAGATGGTAGAGCAAGATGGAGAGATGAGAGCAAGAGGGAGAGATGGAGAGCAAGAGGGAGAGATGCAGAGTAAGAGGGAGAGATGCAGAGATGGAGAGTAGGAGGGAGAGATGGAGAGCAAGAGGGAGAGATGGAGAGCAAGAGGGAGAGATGGAGAGCAAGAGGGAGAGATGGAGAGCAGGAGGGCAAGATGGAGAGTAAGAGGGAGAGATGGAGAGTAAGAGGGAGAGATGGAGAGATGGAGAGTAGGAGGGAGAGATGGAGAGCAAGAGGGAGAGATGGAGAGCAAGAGGGAGAGATGGAGAACAAGAGGGAGAGATGGAGAGCAAGAGGGAGAGATGGAGAGATGGAGAGCAGGAGGGAGAGATGGAGAACAAGTGGGAGAGATGGAGAACAAGAGGGAGAGATGGAGAGCAGGAGGGAGAGATGGAGAGATGGAGAGCAGGAGGGAGAGATGGAGAACAAGAGGGAGAGATGGAGAGCAAGAGGGAGAGATGGAGAACAAGAGGGAGAGATGGAGAGCAAGAGGGAGAGATGGAGAGATGGAGAGCAGGAGGGAGAGATGGAGAGTAAGAGGGAGAGATGGAGAGCAAGAGGGAGAGATGGAGAGATGGAGAGCAGGAGGGAGAGATGGAGAACAAGAGGGAGAGATGGAGAGCAAGAGGGAGAGATGGAGAACAAGAGGGAGAGATGGAGAGCAAGAGGGAGAGATGGAGAGCAGGAGGGAGAGATGGAGAGTAAGAGGGAGAGATGGAGAGCAGGAGGGCGAGATGGAGAGTAAGAGGGAGAGATGGAGCGATGGAGAGTAGGAGTGAGAGATGGAGAGCAGGAGGGAGAGATAGAGAGCAAGAGGGAGAGATGGAGATCAAGAGGGAGAGATAGAGAGATGGAGAGCAAGAGGGAGAGATGGAGAGCAAGAGGGAGAGATGGAGAGCAGGAGGGAGAGATGGAGAGCAGGAGGGAGAGATGGAGAACAAGAGGGAAAGATGGAGAGCAGGAGGGAGAGAGAGAGCAAGAGGGAGAGATGGAGAGCAGGAGGGAGAGATAGAGAGCAAGAGGGAGAGATGGAGAGCAGGAGGGAGAGATGGAGAACAAGAGGGAGAGATGGAGAACAAGAGGGAGAGATGGAGAACAAGAGGGAGAGATGGAGAACAAGAGGGAGAGATGGAGAACAAGAGGGAGAGATGGAGAACAAGAGGGAGAGATGGAGAGCAAGAGGGAGAGATGGAGAACAAGAGGGAGAGATGAAGAGATGGAGAGCAGGAGGGAGAGATGAAGAGATAGAGAGCAGGAGGGAGAGATGGAGAGCAGGAGGGAGAGATGAAGAGATAGAGAGCAGGAGGGAGAGATGGAGAGCAGGAGGGAGAGATGGAGAGCAAGAGGGAGAGATGGAAAGCAGTAGGGAGAGATGAAGAGATGGAGAGCAAGAGGGAGAGATGGAGAGCAGGAGGGAGAGAGATGGAGAGTAAGAGGGAGAGATGGAGAGCAGGAGGGAGAGATGGAGAGCGGGAGGGAGAGATGGAGAGCAGGAATGAGAGATGGAGAGATGGAGAGCAGGAGGGAGAGATGGAGAGCAGGAGGGAGAGATGGAGTGCAGAAGGGAGAGATGGAGAGCAAGAGGGAGAGATGGAGAGTAAGAGGGAGAGATGGAGAGATGGAGAGCAGGAGGGCGAGATGGAGAGTAAGAGGGAGAGATGCAGAGATGGAGAGCAGGAGGGCGAGATGGAGAGTAAGAGGGAGAGATGGAGAACAAGAGGGAGAGATGGAGAGCAGGAGGGAGAGATGGAGAGTAAGAGGGAGAGATGGAGAGATGGAGAGCAGGAGGGCGAGATGGAGAGCAGGAGGGAGAGATGGAGAGTAAGAGGGAGAGATGGAGAGATGGAGAGCAGGAGGGCGAGATGGAGAGCAGGAGGGAGAGATGGAGAGCAGGAGGGAGAGATGGGAGATGGAGAACAAGAGGGAGAGATGCAGAGTAAGAGAGAGAGATGGGGAGATGGAGATCAAGATAGAGAGGGAGAGCGAAAGAAAGCAACAGACTGATAGACAACAGTTGGATGTGTCTCTTTTTGCAGTCGTAACGTGGTCCTCTGTAGCACAGTTTGTAGAGCATGCTTTTGCAACGCTAGGATAGTGGGTTTGATACCCTTGACGCTTTGGATAAAAACATCTGCTAAATGGCTTATACTATATTAGAACTTTACCTCAACTCAACCCAGATCAATATATTCCAGTACTTTCCCTCAGTAAAAAAAGTATCTTCTCTTTGTCACTCAATATCTCTGCAGTGGATATGATTCTCTCTTTTACCAGTGGAGCCACAACTCAAAGGCCTTTTTAAGAACTCTCCTGAATCAATATCTAATCTCCAAAAAGACGTTTCCTCCTGACTGTCCAGACTGCAGGATCCGTCAGAGCGATACAATCCTCTGTCAACTACGCAGAGACTTAAAATTTAGAGAATCTTTTGCTGCTGGGTTTAACATTCAAGCAAAGTAACCTAGACTACACCTTGAATTTCTCACAAGCTCATATCTAAACCCTGAGATTGTCTCCTAAACTCATATCTAAACCCTGAGATTGTCTCCTAAACTCATATCTAAACCCTGAGATTGTCTCAAACTCATATCTAAACCCTGAGATTGTCTCCTAAACTCATATCTAAACCCTGAGATTGTCTCATACTCATATCTAAACCCTGAGATTGTGGGTAAGGGTAACTACAGTTGACAAGTTTAGTCAAAAATCCAATACTCAGACTACAGACAAAACCACAGAGACCAGGAATGCCTTCTATACAGGGATATTACTAAGAGACCAGGAAGGCCTTCTATACAGGGATATTACTGAGAGACCAAGAAGGCCTTTTATACAGGGATATTACTAAGAGACCAAGAAGGCCTTCTATACAGGGATATTACTGAGAGACCAGGAATGCCTTCTATACAGGGATATTACTAAGAGACCAAGAAGGCCTTCTATACAGGGATATTACTAAGAGACCAGGAATGCCTTCTATACAGGGATATTACTGAGAGACCAGGAATGCCTTCTATACAGGGATATTACTGAGAGACCAGGAATGCCTTCTATACAGGGATATTACTAAGAGACCAAGAAGACCTTCTATACAGGGATATTACTGAGAGACCAAGAAGGCCTTCTATACAGGGATATTACTGAGAGACCAGGAAGACCTTCTATACAGGGATATTACTAAGAGACCAAGAAGACCTTCTATACAGGGATATTACTGAGAGACCAGGAATGCCTTCTATACAGGGATATTACTGAGAGACCAGGAATGCCTTCTATACAGGGATATTACTGAGAGACCAGGAAGACCTTCTATACAGGGATATTACTGAGAGACCAGGAAGACCTTCTATACAGGGATATTACTAAGAGACCAAGAAGACCTTCTATACAGGGATATTACTAAGAGACCAGGAAGACCTTCTATACAGGGATATTACTGAGAGACCAGGAAGGCCTTCTATACAGGGAACAGTCCTCCATAGAGCTGAGTAAGACAGGCAGACTGTAATGGTAGAGAGGTTTAAATAAAACAAGACACAGGTAATGGAGTGCAGAACAATAAACATTTGTTGGGTAAATGGAGAAAGCGGCAGCCTGCTGGGCAGCTTTGTCACCCCATGCATACCCTGCCACCACAGGAAACAGGAAGCTGTGGCGGGGGTCATTACTTCAGCCGGACCTTGAGGTTTCATAACCCCTGTCCAATCTGATAACCATCTGACAACAGAAGCCATGTGGAGTGGAGGGACAGTGGATGGGGTATGTGTGTTGTGTGTGTGGTGTGTGTGCACAAAAAATAGAAGCTAGAAGCTTATGAAAACTCCCTGAGGGATATTTTTAAATAGTTATATTGCATTATTAACCTTTTTAATTAAGACCTGTATTAGTAGAAGAAGTAGGCAGAAATATTGTTTCTGCTCTGAAATATGACTAAAGATGATATTGTGTTAATAAAGAGATGCATACAGACCTCTCTGCATGGCTCAGGCCTTTATGTTAGAATTTCATTAGACCAATATCCTTTACACAGTGATTAGAGGTGAACAGTTAGCTTTCATATCAAATTGACCTCCCTCTCTTTCTTCATCTCTTTCTCTCACTTCCTCTCTCTCTCTCTCCCTCCCCTCTATCTCTCTTCCTCTCTCTTTCCCTCTTTCAAACTCCTGCTCCCTTTCCCCCTCTTCCGCTTTCTCTCTCTCTTTCACAAAATTTCCCTCCAAAATCAAAATGAGGTTGAACTGAAACTGGGGATGAATAGAGTAACGGAGCTGGATAGAGATGTTACCTCCAAGCTTTTATTTAATATGGTAAAAGTGTATGGAATAATTTGTCAAATGCGTTCATTTTGTTTTCAGACATGATCAATCCATAAGAAAATCTCATAGAATTTAAAGACTGTTGAAATAAGAGACTTTTCTCTCTAGCCTCGGGACTTCTCCATGCATCACTATCTCTCTCTGATTATTAACACGCATCACTATCTCTCTCAGTAATAACACACATCACTATCTCTCTCTGAGTAATAACACACATCACTATCTCTCTCTGAGTAATAACACACATCACTATCTCTCTCTCTCTCTGAGTAATAACACACATCACTATCTCTCTCTCTGAGTAATAACACACATCACTATCTCTCTCTCTGAGTAATAACACACATCACTATCTCTCTCTCTGAGTAATAACACACATCACTGTCTGTCTCTGAGTAATAAAACACATCACTATCTCTCTCTCTGAGTAATAACACACATCACTATCTCTCTCTCTGAGTAATAACACACATCACTATCTCTCTCTGAGTAATAACACACATCACTATCTCTCTCTGAGTAATAACACACATCACTATCTCTCTCTCTGAGTAATAACACACATCACTATCTGTCTCTGAGTAATAACACACATCACTATCTCTCTCTCTGAGTAATAACACACATCACTATCTCTCTCTGAGTAATAACACACATCACTATCTCTCTCTGAGTAATAACACACATCACTATCTCTCTCTGAGTAATAACACACATCACTATCTCTCTCTGAGTAGTCATTATGGGTTCATATTCACCCGACATCTCTAATTTCTCATTGTTGGGCATCATTATGCAATAAGGGTTCATGTTAAAATCACTTCATTGATCTGTTGTATTGGTAGTGCAATACGAGCTCATATTTAAAGGGTCCCAGTGGTCCTGTGTTTTCAGAGGTGTCATGTCCAGGTGACCTTGTGAAGAGGCAGTTCCACAGATAGTAGATGAATACATTCCATAATAGATATTGCTATGGCCACGCAGTTGTAATTCCAACCCTTCCGCTGGTGTTTGCAAAAAGTGTTTTCCCTCACAAGTGCATGTCTCTGGCGGGTTGACCCTAACAATAGCAACAAAGGGTTATAACGGCCTGATTTACAGAATGTGTCGGTAATGAAGGGAGAGAACAGGGGGGAGCAATGGAGTGACGCAGGATCGATACGTATGTGTTTCCATTCATATGATAGGGAGAGAGACTGTGAAAGGTCATACAGACTTGACACAGCAAATAACTACAGAAGTTTATATAGGAGAGAGAGAGAGAGAGAGAGAGAGAGAGAGAGAGAGAGAGAGAGAGAGAGAGCAGACAGAGAGAGAGAGAGAGAGAGAGAGAGAGAGAGAGAGAGAGAGAGAGAGAGAGAGAGAGAGAGAGAGAGAGAGAGAGACAGAGAGAGAGACAGAGAGAGACAGAGACAGAGACAGAGACAGAGACAGAGAGAGAAGCCATACCATTTCTATTCTGGTCATTAAACTTTAACGCAGACTTGACAGAGCAAATAACTATAGCAGTTGATATAGGTGAGAGTGACAGAGAGAGAGAGATATTCTGGTCATTAAACTTTAACGCTGGGTTGACACAGCAAATAACTATAGCAGTTGATATAGGTGAGAGTGACAGAGAGAGAGAGAGATATTCTGGTCATTAAACTTTAACGCTGGGTTGACACAGCAAATAACTATAGCAGTTGATATAGGTGAGAGTGACAGAGAGATATTCTGGTCATTAAACTGTAATGCTAGGTTACCTTGGGCAGAGTAAGGCTCCCAGAAAAAAGGCAGAAACAACATTAATATTTCAACAGCATCAACAATACAGTCTTCACCACAACTTCCTCTAGAGCCTTAAAGGGGAAACACTGGGATTTAGAACACAAGCTAGATTGCAAGAGGCGTCATCCTCTGTGTTTAAGTAAAGCCTCAGATTTCTCTACTGTTCCCGCAGAGTACCAAGATCTTCTGGAGGTTTTCAACAAGGCTCGTGCTACCTCTCTTCCTCCGCATCGTCCCTGCGATTGTGCCATTGACCTCCTGGGCACCACAACGCCTCGAGGTCGGCTATATTCCCTATCCGGCCCCGAGACCAAGGCCATGGAGGAGTACGTTGAGAACTCTCTGGCTGCTGGGAGCATTCGTACTTCTACATTCCCTGCCGGCGCAGGGTTTTTCTTTGTGAAAAAGAAGGACAAGACTCAGCGTCCATGCATCGACTACCGGGGCATCAATGACATCATGATTAACAATCGCTGCCCCATGCCACTCCTCACCTCGGCTTTCGAACCTCTCCAGGGGGCTACCATCTTTTCCTGATTGGGAGTCCCATCGGGCGGCACACAATTGGCCCAGTGTTGTCCGGGTTTGGTAGGCCGTCATTGTAAATAAGAATTTGTTCTTAACTGACTGGCCTAATTAAATCAAGGTTAAATTAATCAAAATAAATAACCTCCCTCTGACACAAACAGCATGGCCAAAGGTCCACTAATGTTTTAATGAACCATTTCATAAGAAGAAACAATGCAACACACTTCAATTAATGCAGTCAACAAGGACCAGTTATCTAACCTCTGAATCAACACATCAATACATACAATCCCCACACTGGCCTACGTGTTAATCCCAACACCGGCCTACATGTTAATCCCAACACACAGTCTATGTGTTAATCTCCACACCAGCCTACGTGTTAATCTCCACACCTGCCTATATGTTAATCCCAACACCAGCCTACGTGTTAATCCCCGAACCGGGCTATGTGTTAATCCCAACACTAGCCTACGTGTTAATCTCCACACCAACCTACGTGTTAATCCCCGAACCGGGCTACGTGTTAATCCCAACACTAGCCTACGTGTTAATCTCCAAACCAGCCTACGTGTTAATCTCCACACCAACCTACATGATAATCTCCAAACCAACCTATGTGTTAATCCCCAAACCAGTCTACCTGTTTATCTCCACACCAGTCCACGTGTTAATCTCCACACCAGCCTACGTGTTAATCCCCAAACCAGCCTACATGTTCATCCCCACACCAGCCCACAAATGAATCCTCACACCAGCATACATGATAATCCCCACATCAGTTTATGTGTTAATGCACACACAAACACAAATACACAGTCATAAAACACACACACACAAGCACGCATGCAAAACAAAGGCTTCCACTTACCTCTCTCACAGGTACGTGACCAGTACCCCGTGCCGGTACAATCACAGATAAACCGGTTCCATCCCTCCTTGCAGACGCCCCTGTTCTTACACGGGTAGCTCTCACACTGTTTCCCCACCACTTTGTTGCACGACGGCTTGATGCCGGCCCCGTTCTGGGCCTCAGCGATCTGTCGGATGTCCTTGCTGCGTCCGTCGATGAAGAGGTCGCGCACGCAGCCAACGTAGCCGTAGTTGAGCATGGCGGTCCACAGCTCGGTGGGCAGGATGAGGTTGGCGCGGTCTGAGGGTAGACCACCTAGGTACATGTCCCCATCCAGGTCCAGGATCTCACTCTCTCCGCTGGCCATGAACGGAGTGCGCCGGCTGTTGACTGAGATGGTGCCTGGAGAGGGGAAAGTAATATAGAGAGGGTTGCACTGTAATATAGAGAGGGTTGTACTGTAATATAGAGAGGGTTGTACTCTAATATAGAGAGGGTTGTACTCTAATATAGACAGGGTATCACAGTCGCTCAGTAACTCCCCTACCAGTGGTGGGTTTGTACAGGCTACCCCGGCTCACCTAGAACCCCGCTTACCTCCTCCGGAGCAATATTCTGGGGATCCTGGAACCTGCCGGGGATTTCTTTCTCAGTGCACTCTCATTTTTGAGCTGCAGCCATCTTTTGTCCCTTCGGATCGGTCGAAGATAGCGTATCTTATTACGCTAATGTCGGGAAGGGCGCTCTCCTGGGCTAAGGCAGCTTGGGAGCAACAATCCGTCATTTGTCGTCATCTAGAAGATTTTATGGCAGAGGTGAGGAAGGTGTTCGAATCTCTGGTGTCTGGGAGAGAGGCGGTCCGAAAACTACTTGAATTACATCAGAATTCCCGTAATGTGGCAGACTACGAGGTAGATATTCGCACATTTGATGCCGAGAGTGCCTGGAATCCAGAGGCCCTGTTCGATATATTCTTTCACGGACTATCAGAGGAGATAAAAGACGAGCTAGCAGCTCGGAAGTTACCGTGGGACCTTTATTCCCTCATCGCCATTACCATTAGGATTGATGGGCGTCTACGGGTACGCAGGAGTGAGAAGAGGTCGGGTCTCGGTCACACTCGTTCATCCGCTGGTGCTTGCTCACCTCCGAAGGAATTCGGAAGTCCCTGAAGGCTGCATTTCCGAGAAGATCCAAAGCCACCCGAGTTCCCTTGAGAATCATCGGCGACGGATGAGTCGGATACACTGGAACCTATGCAACTGGGCAGAGCAAAATTATTGCCTAGGGAACATTCACATAGGCTGACCTCCAGAGACCAGATTCATTAGTAGGTATGAGTACACTGATGAGTCAGACTGGGAATTCTCTAATTCCCATTACCCGTACTCCCTTTTTTGTGATCCTGCTGTGGGGAGACCAGTCTAAGTCTCTCTGGGTGCTCATTGACTCTGAGGCTTATAAGAGTTTTATGGACGCTACCCTGGTATCGGGAACTAGGTATCCCCGCTCAACTCCTCTCCATTCCCATGGACGCTAGAGCACTGGACGGCTGCTCCATTGAAAGAGTCACGCACAGCAACATTTCCCATTAATCTGCGGGTATCTGGCAATCAAAATGAGTCAATAGAGCTTCTCCTCATTGAATCCCCTCACTTCCCTGTGGTACTGGGATTTTCTTGGCTCCAAAAGCACAATCCCATCATTGACTGGACCACAGGTTCAATCTTGGGTTGGAGCCCGTTCTGTCACTCCCACTAACCTTAAAGCGGTGCAGCCGCCACCAAATCGTCCTCCTCTGGGTTTAAGTAAAGCCTCGGGTTTTTCTACTGTTCCCGCAGAGTACCAATATCTTCTGGTGGTTTTCAACAAGGCTCGTGCTACCTCTCTTCCTCTGCATCGTCCCTATGATTGTACCATCAACCTCCTCCCGGTAAAACACCGCCTTGAGGTTGGCTATATTCCCTATCCGTTCCTGAGACCAAGGCCATGGAGGAGTACATTGAGGACTCTCTGGCTGCTGGGAGCATTCGTACTTCTACATCCCCTGCCGGCGCAGGGTTTTTCTTTGTTAAAAAGAAGGCCAAAACCCTGCGTCCATGCATTGACTACCAGGGCCTCAATGATATCACGATTAAGAATTGTTACCACCTACCACTCCTCTTCTCGGCTTTCGAACCTCTCCAGGGGGCTACCATCTTTTCGAAGTTGGACCTTCGGAACGCCTACCATCTTGTTCGGATACGCGAGGGGGACGAGTGGAAGACGGCTTTCAACACTGCCAGTGGATACCATGAGTCTCTGGTCATGCCGTTTGGGCTCACCAACACTCCCACTGTTTTCCAGGCACTGGTCAACGATGTGCTCCGTGACATGTTGAATCGTTTTGTGTTTGACTACCTCGATGACATCCTCGTCTTCTCCCGGTCTGCCCAAGAACACATTCTCCATGTCCAACAAGTCCCTCAGCGCCTCCTGGAGAACCAGTTTGTGAAAGCTGAGAAGTGCGAGTTTTCCCATTCTACTATCTCCTTTTTAACATACAAAATGTCCAGATGCATTCTGAAAAAGTGAGAGCGGTGGTGGATTGGCCCCAACGTTCGGAGTGCAATTGAAATGTTTCCTGGGGTTTGCTAATTTTTACCGCCACATCCAGGGCTACAGCACTCTGCCGGCTCATCTCTCTGCACTCACTTCTCCCAAGGTACCGTTCCCAAGGTACTGCCCCCATCCTCGTCCATCCAGACCTGTCCCGTCAGTTTGTGGTTGAAGTCGATGCTTCTGACGTTGGAGTGGGGGCCATCCTGTCCCAGCGATCTGCCAAGGACCAAAAGCTTCCTGTCCCATCGTCTCAACTCCGTGGAGAGAAACTACGACGTAGGTAACCGGGAACTTCTGACAGTCAAGATGGTGTTGGAGGAGTGGAGGCACTGGCTGGAAGAAGCGGATCATCCATTTTTGGTTTGGACCGACCATAAGAATTTGGAATATCTCCACACAGCCAAGCGCCTTAACTCAAGGCAGGCATGTTGGGCTCTGTTATTCACCAGGTTCAACTTCACCATCTCCTACCACCCAGGGCCTAAGAATATGAAGCCAGATGCTCTCTCTCACCTGTACAGTTCCAATGGCACACCCTCTGACTCTGAGACCATCCTCCCTACCTCATGCCTTGCGGCTTCAGTTTACTGGATTATTGTGACCCTGGTTCACAAGGCACAACGGTCCCAGCAGGACCCTGGAGGGGGCCCTGCTAACCGGATGTTCGTCCCTGATTCAGCCCGGTTTCAGGTCCTGGAATGGGCTCATTCCTCCAGGCTGACCTGTTATCCTGGCTCCCGTTGAACTCTGGCCTTCCTTCGACAACGTTTCTGGTGGCCCAATATGGTTCCTGATGCCTCTGCCTTTGCTTCCGCATGCACAGTATGTGCTCAGAATAAGACTCCGTGGCAAACTCCGTCTGACCTCCTCCAGCCACTGCCTGTCCCTCATCGCCCCGGTTCCATATTTCCCTGGATTTTGTCACTGGGCTTCCTCCGTCTGACAGCAACACCGTCATCCTGACGTTTGTGGATCGGTTTTCAAAATCCGCCCATTTTATTCCTCTCCCCAAGCTACCCTCTGCCAAAGAGATGGCACATCTCATGGTGCAGCACGTCTTCTGGATCCATGGACTGCCGGTGGACATCATCTCCGACCAGGGTCCTCAGTTCTCGCCGCGGTTATGGAAGGCGTTCTGCACCCTTATTGGGTCGTCGGTCAGCCTGTCCTCCAGATTTCATCCCCAGTCTAACAGCCAGTCGGAGCGAGCAAATCAAGATCTGCAAACAACACTACAGTGTCTCGTCTCAATCAACCCCACTACTTGGAGCCAACAACTGGTCTGGGTGGAGTATGCCCGTAACACTCTTCCCTGCTCGGCCACTGGACTCTCCCCTTTCGAGTGCTCCATGGGGTGTCAGCCCCCACTCTGCCCAGAGCAAGAACAGGAAGTCAACATATCCTCAGACCATATGTTCGTCTGCCGTTGTCAGCGTACCTGTAAAAGAGCTTGGTCAGCACTTCGCAAGACCAACTCCAGGCATCATAGATAAGTTGACCACCGCCGGACTCCAGCTCCCCGCTATTGTATTGGGCAGAGGGTATGGCTGTCTACACGGGACCTGCCCCTCCGGGTGGAATCCCAGAAACTTTCCCCCATTTCATTGGTCCTTTCCCCATCTCTAGAGTCCTTAGTCCCACTGCTGTTTGTCTTGCGTTACCCTGTACCCTCCATGTACACCCTACTTTTCATGTGTCTAGGATTAAGCCCTTGTCTCACAGTCCTTTGTCTTCTGTTTCCAGGCCCAACCCTTCTCCACTTGTCATCGATGGCCATCCGGTGTACACGGTGAGACGCACAGGGCAGGGTTTTCCAGTACTTGGTTGACTGGGAGGGTTATGGCCCGGAGGAGAGGTGTTGGGTCCTTGCTAAAGACATCCTGGACCCGGAACCTCATCGCTGACTTTCACCGCCGGCACCTCGGTCAACCAGGTATGCACCCAGGTAGGACGCCAGGTGGCGCCCTAGAGGGGGAGTACTGTCACACCCTGATCTGTTTCACCTGTCTTTGTGCTTGTCTCCACCCCCCTCCAGGTGTCGCCCACCTTCCCCATTATCCCCTGTGTATTTATACTGTACATGTCTTCTCTGTTTGTGTGTTGCCAGTTCATCTTGTTTTGTCAAGTCAACCAGCGTGTTTTTCCGTGCTCCTGTTTTTTCCAAATCACAGTTTTTCTCGGCCTCCCGGTTCTGACCTATGCCTGCCCTGACACTGAGCCCACTCCTGAGCCCACTCCTATGCCTGCCCTGACACTGACACCTCCTTACCTAATACCCTGTTGTTGCTGCCTGACCATTCAGCCTGCCCTGACCTTGAGCCTGCCTGCCACTCTGTACCTCCTGTCTCTGTCCTGGTTTATGATCTTTTGCCTGTCCATGACATGTCTCTTGCCTGCCCATTGTTTATAATTAATATCAGAGTCTCGAACCATCTGCCTCCCGTGACTGCATCTGGGATTCGCCCTGTATCGTTATAGAGGGTTGTACTGTAATACCCTGTTGCTGCCCACCTCCTTACCTAATACCCTGTTGTTGCTGCCCCTCCTTACCTCTAACATAATACCCTGTTGCTGCCCACCTCCTTACCTAAAACCCTGTTATTGCTGCCCCCCTCCTTACCGTTTACCTAATACCCTGTGTTGCCACCATTCCTTACCAATTATCTAAAATCCTTTTGCTGCCCCCTTCCTTACCTCTTACCTAAACCCTGTTGCTGCACTCCTCCATAACTAATACCCTGTTGTTGCCACCCCTCCTTACCTCTTATCTAATACCCTGTTGATGCCCCTTCTTACCTCTTACCTAATACCCTGTTGTTGCTGCCCTCCTTATCTAATACCCTGTTGTTGCTGCCCTCCTTATCTAATACCCTGTTGTTGCTGCCCTCCTTATCTAATACCCTGTTGTTGCTGCCCTCCTTATCTAATACCCTGTTGTTGCTGCCCTCCTAATACCCTGTTGTTGCTGCCCTCCTCCTTTTCTAATACCCTGTTGTTGCTGCTCCTCCTTACCTAATACCCTGTTGTTGCTGCTCCTCCTTACCTAATACCCTGTTGTTGCTGCCATCCTCCTTACCTAATACCCTGTTGTATCTGATCCTCCTTACCTAATACCCTGTTGTTGCTGCCCTCCTCCATACCTAATACCCAGTTGTTGCTGCCCTCCTCCATACCTAATACCCTGTTGTTGCTGCCCTCCTCCATACCTAAAACCCTGTTGCTGCTGCTCCTCCTTACCTAATACCCTGTTGTTGCTGCTCCTCCTTACCTAATACCCTGTTGTTGCTGCTCCTCCTTACCTAATACCCTGTTGCAGCTGCTCCTCCTTACATAATACCCTGTTGTTGCTGCCCTCCTCCATACCTAATACCCTGTTGTTGCTGCCCTCCTCCATACCTAATACCCTGTTGTTGCTGCCCTCCTCCATACCTAATACCCTGTTGTTGCTGCCCTCCTCCATACCTAATACCCTGTTGTTGCTGCCTTCCTCCATACCTAATACCCTGTTGTTGCTGCCCTCCTCCATACATAAAACCCTGTTGCTGCTGCTCCTCCATACCTAATACCCTGTTGTTGCTGCCCTCCTCCATACCTAATACCCTGTTGTTGCTGCCCTCCTCCATACCTAATACCCTGTTGTTGCTGCCCTCCTCCATACCTAAAACCCTGTTGCTGCTGCTCCTCCTTACCTAAAACCCTGTTGCTGCTGCTCCTCCTTACCTAATACCCTGTTGTGCCTGCTCCTCCTCCATACCTAATACCCTGTTCTTGCTACTCCTCCTTACCTAATACCCTGTTGTTGCTGCTCCTCCATACCTAAAACTCTGTTGCTGCTGCTCCTCCTTACCTAATACCCTGTTGTTGCTGCTCCTCCTCCATTCCTAATACCCTGTTGTTGCTGCCCTCCTCCATACCTAATACCCTGTTGTTGCTGCTCCTCCATAACTAATACCCTGTTGTTGCTCCTCCTCCTCCTTACCTAATACCCTGTTGTTGCTCCTCCTCCATACCTAATACCCTGTTGTTACCGCTCCTCCTCCTTACCTAAAACCCTGTCGCTGCTGCTCCTCCTTACCTAATACCCTGTTGTTGCTGCTCCTCTCTCACACTCCTCTCCCCATCTCTCAATCACTCCCTATTCTCTCTCTCTCTCTTCTCTGTGTCTCCTTTTCTCCCCCCTTTCTCTCCATCTTCAAGCCCATCTATCTCTTACCCTTGATCTTGAGTTGATGTGTGTGTGCTGTTGGATCGATTGCAGTGTAGTGCAGTGTATCACTCTGTGCCCAGTGGTGGTCCTATGGGTGTCTCAGAGGACATTAGAGATGCAGACAGACAGCCTGTTAGACAATGCTAGGGCTGCATAGGTGACTGTCATTGCAGCACACATTACTGCTATTTATCTACAACTCCCACCAGACAAACATGGGCAGGGGTATACATAGAAGAACACAGAAGCAAGTATACTAGGGAGGTCAAGCATGATACAAATCAGTTTTCAACGTTCATCTATGTCCGAGGACGTCAGGAGATGATATGGAAACCACTAGGGGCCACAGGGAGTGCTATTACCTTCAAGTAGATTTCGGATTTGCTAGGGAAAGGGGAAAGGGGGATACCTAGTCAGTTGTGCAACTGAATGCCTCAACTGAAATGTGACTTCTGCATTTAACCCAACTCCTCTGAATCAGAGAGGTGAGGGGGGCTGACTTAATAGACATCCACTTCTTCGGCACCCGGGGAACAGTGGGTTAACTGCCTTGCTCAGAGGCAGAATGACAGATTTTTACCTTGTCAGCTCGGGGATCCGTTCCAGCAACCTGCGTTGTGGATGGGCGTAAGCATTTACCTCTGACTCCAAAAGTTGTATGTTCTAATCCCACAATAGAAAGTTGTTTTTAATTTTTTTGGTTTTAAGCCTATCCCAAACCTTAACCCTTACCTCAATCATTCGGACCAACCCTTACTAAAATATTCAGAGTTAATGCCTAACATTAATAATTTGGAGATAATGCATAAACTTAACCCTAATCTTATAAATTCAGAGTTAGGCAAGGAGGGGGCAGCAACCATTTTTCTTCATCAATCTACACACAATACCCCATAATGACAAAGCAAAAATAGTTACAAGCTTGGCACACCTGTTTTGGGGGAGTTTCTCCCATTCTCTGCAGATCCTCTCAAACTCTCTCCGGTTGGATGGGGAGCATCGCTGCACAGCTATTTTCAGGTCTCTCCAGAGATGTTTGATCGGGTTCAAGTCTGGGCTCTGGCTGGGCCACTCAAGGACATTCATATACTCATCCCGAAGCCACTCCTGCATTGTCTTGGCTGTGTACTCAGGGTCGTTGTCCTGTTGGAAGGTGCATTTTCGCCCCAATCGGAGGTCCTGAGCGCTCTGGAGCAGGTGTTCATCAATGAGCTCTCTGTACTTTGCTCCGTTCATCTTTCCCTCCATCCTTACTAGTCTCCCAGTCCCTGCCACTGAAAAACATCCTCACAGCATGATGCTGCCACCACCATGCTTCACTGTAGGGATGGTGCCAGGTTTCCTCCAAACGTGACACTTGGCATTCAGGCCAAAGAGTAACATTTTGGTAACATCAGGCCAGAGAATGTTGTTTCTCATGGTCAGAGTCCTTTAAGTGCTTCTTGGAAAACTCCAAACAGCCTGTCTTGCCTTTTCCTGAGGAGTGGCTTCCGTCTGGCCACTCTACCATAAAGGCCTGTTTGGTGGAGGCCTGCAGAGATGGTTATCCTTCTGGAAGGTTCTCCCATCTCCACCGAGGAACTCTGGAGCTCTGTCAGAGTGACTATCGGGTTCTTGCCCTCCTCCTTGACCAAGGCCCTCCCCCGATTACTCAATTTGGCCGGGTGGCCGGCGTCTTGGTGGTTCCAAACTTCTTCCATTTAAGAATGATGGAGTCCACTGTGTTTTTGCGGACCTTCAATGCTGCAGACATTGTTTGGTACCCTTCCCCAGATATACGACACTGTATGCCTTCCGCTGCGAAAGATTTATAAATAATAATAAAATTTAAAACATTTAAAAAGATTGCCCAGTGCAAACTCGTGATGCTCGGAGCCAAAACGCGCTGCTCATACCACTGCGCCTCGACAGTTCACAATGCTCTAGCAAGCCACGAAAATACTAGGTAATGGTTATATCGCATCATTTTTGATTATTTTGTTTTAAGCCTTCTTCCAAACATAGCCATAACCTTAAACACTCAGAATTTATGCCTAAATTGTTAATCTTTGAATTGTTTCTGTTTTAACTCTGTACCCCACGTGGAATTAACCATGTAACCACGCACAATTAATATCTAAAAAATAAATCTTCATCCACAATACGTTCATCCATAATTTCAAAGGGAAATTAAAAAATCTTGTTGAGGTAAGACGACTCACCTGAGCGTCCGTCCCTCTGTATGTCCACGTGGTACCAGGCTCCATCATTGACCTTGTTCTGGGTGGCTTTGACCTTGATGGTCCCTGAGCCCATGTCCAACAGCAGGTACAGACTGCCATCCAGCAGTTCTACCGCAAAGAAGTCCACCTGGGGGAGGTGGTCAAGGTGTTTGTTCATCATTGGGGTACAACAGCCCCTGAGATATCTTTACAGAACAGGATCTATAAGCCCAATAAATCCTTGAACACAGCCTTTTTGTTTCTTCTCAACAGGGTTTCATTTCAATTCCAGTCAAGAAAGTAAACAGAATTCCAACTCTAATTCCATATTGTCCTAGTTGAAAAGCATTGAAGAGAATTGGAATTGGAAGTACATAAACTTTCTGAATTGTCTGAAATTGAAATGGAATTGTCCCCAACCCTGCTCCTTACACTAGTGACATATTTGACAGGTTTAGACAGAGCTTTACACACAGGCTGAGGTTAATAGATGTATGTGTTGTTTGATTTATTAATCGTTCATTGTCTTACCTTGGTGTTCTTCTGGCTGCGTTGGGCCTCCTTGCGCTCCTGAGGCTTACCGTGGGTGAACAGGATGAGGCCGTTGGGTTCTGAGGTCCTGAAGTCAAAGGACAAGGAACCCATTCTCTTGGTGTTCCACTTGGGCAGGCTTATGTAGGCCTCGGGGGTCTCGAAGGAGATAGGGTCCAGCGTGGCCACGTTCTCACACTTAAACATCACATCCCCCTGGATCTTCATCTTGGGGTCCACGATATGCGCCAGACGGGAGAGCTCCAGACGGATGTCGTTATTCTTGTAGACCACCTGGAGGGAGAGATTGGTGGTGGGGAAAAATATAATTTATGGTCATTTGTTTAGGTTATGGTCAAGTTGATATTTATTGGTAATGTCTCTTTCGCAGAAGTTAACAAACAACTTTGCATTTGTTGCCATATCAAACATATTAGCCAGTGTGAAGAGGTTCCACTTTTTCACAAGGTTGGTGATGTTGTAAAGGCTAGATTCAATTAGAACGGCAGAAGATCTGTGTTGTAGCGCGATTTACACGTAAAGGTCATTTCCAAATGAGCCGACAACTGCAGCGATTATTTCTTTGTATTTTCTGTGGTATTTTTACGTCCTTTATCTCCCCGATTTTATGATGTCCAATTGCGATCCAATCTCATCGCTTGGGAGAGGCGAAGGTCGAGTCATGCATCCTCTGTAACATGACCTGCCAAACCACGCTCCTTAACATGTGCCTGCTTAACCCGGAAGCCAGCCGCACCAACGTGTCGGAGGAAACACAGTTAAACTGATAACTGAAGTCAGCCTGCAGGCACCAGTCACGCCACAATGTGTCGCTATAGGATGATGAGCCAAGTAAAGCTCCCCAGCCAAACCCTCCCCTAACCCGGAAGACACTCGGCTAATTGTGCGCCGCCCTATGGGACTCCCGGTCATGACCGTTTGTGACACAGCCTGGGAACGAACCTCGGTCTGTAGTTACGTCTCAAGAGCTGCGATGCAGTGCCTTAGACTGCTGCGCCACTCGCAAGGCCCCCTGCAGCGTTTACTTTTAATTCGATCTCATGACCATATCATTGCCTTTAAATGGGGCATAGCTGAAAAGGGGTGATCACATTGAATCTAGGCCTAAGTATCTATATTAGAAACAAATACATAATAAAACACTCAAAGATAACGTTTGTTAGTTCCAGATTTTTGTAGTCTCTCCATAAAGAGGCAGGTAAAGTTCATGTGGATCAGTCAGTTGGCTGTATTAATATATCTGTATTAAATACCAATAGGCCAGGGTGCACAGAGAAACAATGGTTGTCTCTGACTGAGGTAATTGACTTTCAGTGGGCTGACAAACGCATCTGGGTCTGCTCTCACTGATAACGATGCTAATGGCTCCACAAAATGATGGTAGACACACAAACAGGAGCGAGCACTTACACAAACACACACACAGGAGCATGCGCCCCCCCACACACACACACACACACACACACACACACAGGAACGTGCGCATACACACACCCACACAGATACGCAGGAGTACACTCATCACACACAGTTATGGTGGCCCAGCTCTTTGTTTTAAAGGTTAGAGGGACAGAGTAGCTGCCTTTGGTTGCTTTGAGAGCCTTATGTAATTCTCTGGCCCTAGACCTGTCAGCCACACACAAACACACACGCACGCACACTCACTTACTCACTCACTCACTCACTCACTCACTCACTCACTCACTCACTCACTCACTCACTCACTCACTCACTCACTCACTCACTCACTCCCTCCCTCACTCCCTCCCTCACTCACACACACGCATGCATACACATACAAACACACAATGTGTCCAGGCACCACACATCCTTAAGAAATATTGAGCACCTCTTAGAGTTTCTTCGTAAACAAAAAAACAACAACCTATTTGGGCATTAGATCCATCAACCGGAGAGTTACACCCACCAGTGACCCTATTTGGGCATTAGATCCATCAACCGGAGAGTTACATCCACCAGTGACAACAGTGACCCTATTTGGGCATCCGATACATCATCAGAGAGTTTTACACCCACCAGTGACAACAGTGACAGTTCACTACAGCCAACCACTCCATTCTGTGAGTGAGTAAGTGTCCTTAGCACTGCAAAACAAAGTCCCACTAAGTGGCTAATATTTTATCACAGCAGTCTTGATGCTGTCAATAACCCAGAGGACAGCCAGACATAGGGGAATGTTTGTGTAAATTGAAATCTGCTCAAGTGGAAAATTGAAGTATTTTTCTCTAATTCTCTGGGCAGAACAGAAGCCCTTCTCTCTTTCTTGGGTAGCCTATTACGAGCAGAGCAGGATCATGCATACACACCCGTGCGCACGCCACACACACACACACACACACACACACACACACACACACACACACACACACACACACACACACACACACACACACACACACACACACACACACACACACACGCATGAAAAAACACACACACACACACACAACCTCTTTCTCTCTGGGTGTGTGAGTAAGTACACAGCTATCTGTGAGTAGATTGGGGTCTGTGTGAGATTATTGATAATCTGGCAAATTTGACAGTAAATCAACCCATCCCTCAGATGCCTGAGGGCCCTATGTGGTGTGTGTGTGTCTATGTGTGTGTGCCTATGTGCGTGTGTGTGTCTGTGTGTGTGTGTCTATGTGTGCGTGTGTGTCTATGTGTGCGTGCGTGTCTATGTGTGCGTGTGTGTCTATGTGTGTCTGTGTGTGTGTGTATGCATGTGCGTGCACCACCATGTTTTCATGCATGTGCGTGCGTGCGTGCGTGCGTGCCTGTCTGTCTGTCTGTCTGTCTGTCTGTCTGTCTGTCTGTCTGTCTGTCTGTCTGTCTGTCTGTCTGTCTGTCTGTCTGTCTGTGTGTGTGTGTGTGAAATCAAATCAAACTTTATTTGTTACATGTGCCGAATAAAACAAGCATAGACTTTACTGTGAAATGCTTACTTACAAGCCCTTAACCAACAGTGCAGTTCAAGAAAGAGTTAAGAATATATTTACCATGTAGACTAAAATAAAAAGTAATAATAAAAAGTTACACAATAAGAATAACAATAACGAGGCTATATACAGGGGGTGCCGGTACCCTAACCCTAACCTTAACCCTAACCATAACCCAAAAAACGAACCTTAACCCTAACCCTTAATGTAATACTAACACTAACACTAATTCTAACCTTAACAGACACAGGCACACACACATGCACAAGCACACACACACACACACACACACACACACACACACACACACACCACACACACACACACACACACACACACACACACACACACACACACACACACACACACACACACACACACACACACACACACACACACACATAGACACACTGTGTATAAGCAGTCAGACATGACAATATCCCTCCAGTTATGACCTAACCAGAGCTGACAGTAAATTACAGCTAAGGGGGTGGTAAAGCCAGAGCCATGTATTTAGAGAGGTAGGACATTGAGGTTTCTGAATTATGATGCATTAACATAACACAACAACAATCTATGGCGGACATGTTGACCCCTCATTAACATAACACAACAACATTCTATGGCAGACATGTTGACTCCCACCTTTAACATAACACGACAACATTCTATGGCAGACATGTTGACTCCCACCTTTAACATAACACGACAACATTCTATGGCAGACATGTTGACTCCCACCTTTAGCATAACACTACAACATTCTATGGCAGATATGTTGACTCCCCATTAATAACATAACACGACAACATTCTATGGCAGACATGTTGACTCCCCATTAACATAACACGACAACATTCTATGGCAGACATGTTGACTCCCACCTTTAACATAACTCTACAACATTCTATGGCAGACATGTTGACTCCCACCTTTAACATAACACGGCAGCATTCTATGGCGGACATGTTGACCCCTCATTAACATAACACGACAACATTCTATGGCAGGCATGTTGACTCCCACCTTTAACATAACTCTACAACATTCTATGGCAGACATGTTGACTCCCACCTTTAACATAACACGACAACATTCTATGGCAGACATGTTGACTCCCACCTTTAACATAACACAACAACATTCTATGGCAGACATGTTGACTCCCACCTTTAGCATAACACTACAACATTCTATGGCAGATATGTTGACTCCCCATTAATAACATAACACGACGACATTCTATGGCAGACATGTTGACTCCCACCTTTAACATAACACGACAACATTCTATGGCAGACATGTTGACTCCCCATTAACATAACACGACAACATTCTATGGCAGACATGTTGACTCCCCATTAACATAACACGACAATATTCTATGGCAGACATGTTGACTCCCCATTAACATAACACGACAACATTCTATGGCAGACATGTTGACTCCCACCTTTAACATAACTCTACAACATTCTATGGCAGACATGTTGACTCCCACCATTAACATAACTCTACAACATTCTATGGCAGACATGTTGACTCCCACCTTTAACATAACACGACAACATTCTATGGCAGACATGTTGACTCCCACCTTTAACATAACACGACAACATTCTATGGCAGACATGTTGACTCCCACCTTTAGCATAACACTACAACATTCTATGGCAGACATGTTGACTCTCCATTAACATAACACGACAACATTCTATGGCAGACATGTTGACTCCCACCTTTAACATAACACGACAACATTCTATGGCAGACATGTTGACTCCCCATTAACATAACACGACAACATTCTATGGCAGACATGTTGACTCCCCATTAACATAACACGACAATATTCTATGGCAGACATGTTGACTCCCCATTAACATAACACGACAACATTCTATGGCAGACATGTTGACTCCCACCTTTAACATAACTCTACAACATTCTATGGCAGACATGTTGACTCCCACCATTAACATAACTCTACAACATTCTATGGCAGACATGTTGACTCCCACCTTTAACATAACACGACAACATTCTATGGCAGACATGTTGACTCCCACCTTTAACATAACACGACAACATTCTATGGCAGACATGTTGACTCCCACCTTTAGCATAACACTACAACATTCTATGGCAGACATGTTGACTCCCACCTTTAACATAACACGACAACATTCTATGGCAGACATGTTGACTCCCACCTTTATTAACATAACACGACAACATTCTATGGCAGACATGTTGATTCCCACCTTTAACATAACACGACAACATTCTATGGCAGACACGCTGACTCCTCATTAACATAACATGACAATATTCTATGGCAGACATGTTGACTCCCCATTAACATAACTCGACAACATTCTATGGCAGACATGTTTACTCCCCATCAACATAACATGGGGAATATAAAACAAAGGCTATGAAACTGAATGTACACTACCAATCAAAAGTTTGGGGCCACTTAGAAATGTCCTTGTTTTTGAAAGAAAAGCTAATTTTTTGCCCATTAAAATAATGAAATTGATCAGAAATACAGTTTACACATTGTTAATGTTTTAAATGACTATTGTAGCTGGAAACAGCTGATTCTTAATGGAATATCTACAAATCAAATCAAATCAAATTTATTTGTCACATACACATGGTTAGCAGGTGTTAATGCAAGTGTAGCGAAATGCTTGTGCTTCTAGTTCCGACCATGCAGTAATATCTAACAAGTAATCTACCAATTCCACAACAACTACCTTGTACACACAAGTGTAAAGGAATGAATATGAATATGTACATAAAAATATATAAATGAGTGATGGCCGAACGGCATAGGCAAGATGTAGTAGATGGTATGGAGTACAGTATATACATATGAGATGAGTATTGTAGGGTATGAAAACATATAAAGCAGCATTGTTTAAGGTGGCTAGTGATACATTACATCAGGATGGCAAGATGCAGTAGATGGTATAGAGTACAGTATATACATATGAGATGAGTAATGTAGGTTATGAAAACATTATATAAAGTGGCATTGTTTAAAGTGGCTAGTTAGTGATACATCTAATTACATCAAGATGGCAAGATGCAGTAGATGGTATGGCGTACAGTATATACATGAGATGAATAATGTAGGTTATGTAAACATTATCTAATATAAATAATATAAAGTGGCAAGTGATAAATTGATTACATCAATTTTCCCATTATTAAAGTGGCTTGAGTTGAGTCAGTATGTTGGCAGCAGCAATGTTAGTGATGGCTGTTTAACAGTCTGATGGCCTTGAGATAGAAGCTGTTTTTCAATCTCTCGGTTCCAGCTTTGATGCACCTGTACTGACCTCGCCTTCTGGATTTTAGCGGGGTGAACAGGCAGTGGCTCGGGTGGTTGCTGTCCTTGATGATCTTTTTGGCCTTCCTGTGACATCGGGTGGTGTAGGTGTCCTGGAGGGCAGGTAGTTTGCCCCCGGTGATGCGTTGTGCAGACCTCACTACCCTCTGGAGAGCCTTCCGGTTATGGGCGGAGCAGCTGCCGTACCAGGCGGTGATACAGCCCGACAGGATGCTCTCGATTGTGCATCTGTAAAAGTTTGTGAGTGTTTTTGGTGACAAGCCGAATTTCTTCAGCCTCCTGAGGTTGAAGAGGCGCTGCTGCGCCTTCTTCACCACGATGTCTGTGTGGGTGGACCATTTCAGTTTGTCCATGATGTGTATGCCGAGGAACTTAAAACTCTCCACCCTCTCCACTACTGTCCCATCAATGTAGATAGGGGGCTGCTCCCTCTGCTATTTCCTGAAGTCCACGATCATCTCTTTTGTTTTGTTGACATTGAGTGCGAGGTTATTTTCCTGACACCACACTCCGAGGGCACTCACCTCCTCCCTGTAGGCCGTCTCGTCGTTGTTGGTAATCAAGCCTACCACTGTAGTGTCGTCTGCAAACTTGATGATTGAGTTGGAGGCGTGCATGGCCACGCAGTCGTGGGTGAACAGGGAGTACAGAAGAGGGCTGAGAACGCACCCTTGTGGGGACCCAGTGTTGAGGATCAGCGGGGTGGAGATGTTGTTACCTACCCTCACCATCTGGGGGCGGCCCGTCAGGAAGTCCAGGACCCAGTTGCACAGGGCGGGGTCGAGACCCAGGGTCTCAAGCTTAATGACGAGTTTGGAGGGCACTATGGTGTTAAATGCTGAGCTGTAATCGATGAACAGCATTCTTACATAGGTATTCCTCTTGTCCAGATGGGTTATGGCAGTGTGCAATGTGATGGCGATTGCGTCGTCTGTGGACCTATTGGGTCGGTAAGCAAATTGGAGTGGGTCTAGGGTGTCAGGTAGGGTGGAGGTGATATGGTCCTTGACTAGCCTCTCAAAGCACTTCATGATGACGGAAGTGAGTGCTACAGGGTGGTAGTCATTTAGCTCAGTTACCTTAGCTTTCTTGGGAACAGGAACAATGGTGGCCCTCTTGAAGCATGTGGGGAGAGCAGACTGGGATAAGTATTGATTGAATATGTCTGTAAACACACCAGCCAGCTGGTCTGCGCATGCTCTGAGGACGCGGCCGGGGATGCCGTCTGGGCATGCAGCCTTGCAAGGTTTAACACGTTTAAATGTTTTACTCACGTTGGCTGCAGTGAAGGAGAGCCCATTATCAGCAACCATCACTCCTGTGTTCCAATGGCACATTGTGTTAGCTAATTCAAGTTTATCATTTTAAAAGGCTAATTGATCATTAGAAAACCCTTTTGCAATTATGTTAGCACAGCTGAAAACTGTTGTTCTGATTAAAGAAGCAATAAAACTGGCCTTCTTTAGACTAGTTATGTATCTGGAGCATCAGCATTTGTGAGTTCGATTGCAGGCTCAAAATGGCCAGAAACAAAGTACTTTCTTCTGAAACTCATCAGTCTATTCTTGTTCTGAGAAATGCTATTCCATGCGAGAAATTGCTAAGAAATTGAAGACCTGGTACAACGCTGTGCACTACTCCCTTCACAGAACAGCACAAACTGGCTCTAACAAGAATATAAAGAGGAGTGGGAGGCCCCGGTGCACAACTAAGGAAGAGAACAAGTACATTAGAGTGTCTAGTTTGAGAAACAGACGCCTCACAAGTCCTCAAATGCAGCTTCATTAAATAGTACCAGCAAAACACCAGTCTCAACGTCAACAGTGAAGAGGCGACTCCGGGATGCTGGCCTTCTAGGCAGAGTTCCTCTGTCCAGTGTCTGTGTTCTTAATCTTTTATTTTTATTGGCCAGTCTGAGATATGGCTTTTTCTTTGCATCTCTACCTAGAAGTCCAGCATCCCAGAGTCACCTCTTCACTGTTGATGTTGAGACTCGTGTATTTCTGATCAATTTGATGTTATTTTAATGGACAATTTGTTTTGTTTTTCTTAAAAAAACAAGGACATTTCTAATTGACCCCAAACTTTTGAACGTTAGTGTAGTTAGTGTATATAATTATAAAACTTTTCCAAATAGCTCTGGGTAGAACCTGAGCAATGTGCTGTGGATCACTCGATTAGCTTTACAGTAAGACAGTGGGATTTAGAGGGATGTACATGCATAGCAATATTAGGTTTTGACTTATCTGTAGATACACAGTAACATGACATTGCTTTAAATTAAACTGAGCAAAAAATATAAACGCAACATGTAACAATTTCAAAAGATTTTACTGAGTTACAGTTCATATAAGGAAATCAGTCAATTTAAATAAATAAATTAGGCCCTAATCTATGGATTTTACATGACTGGGAATACAGATATACATCTGTTTGTCACAGATACCTTAAAAAAAATGGTAGGGGCGTGGATCAGAAAACCAGTCAGTATCTGGTGTGACCATCTTTTTTCCTCATGTATTGCAACTCATTCGCATAGAGTTGATCAGGCTGTTGATTGTGGCCTGTGGAATGTTGTCTTCAATGGCTGTGCGAAGTTGCTGAATATTGGCGGGATCTGGAATACGCTGTCGTACACAATGATCCAGAGCATCACCAACTTGCTCAATGGGTGACATCTGGTGAGTATGCAGACCATGGAAGAACTGGGACATTTTCTGCTTCCAGGAATTGTGTACAGATCCTTGTGACATGGGGCCATGCATTTTCATGCTGAAATGAACATGAATTTTTCTGGCAACAGCTCTAATGGACATTCCTGCAGTCAGCATGCCAATTGCACATTCCCTCAAAACGTGAGACATCTATGGCATTGTGTTATGTGACACAAACTGCACATTTTAGAGTGGTCTTTTATTGGCCCCAGCACGAGGTGAACCTGTGTAATGATCATGCTGTTTAATCAGCTTCTTGATATGCCACATCTGTCAGGTGGATGGATTATCTTGGCAAAGGAGAAATACTAACTAAGAAGGATGTTAACAAATATGTGCACTAAATTTGAGAGAAATAAGCTTTCCGTACAAATGGAAAACGTTACCAACCAGCGCCAAGACCATGGACAGTTCTTCCACTCCTGTTACCAACCAGCGCCAAGACCATGGACAGCTCTTCCACTCCTGTTACCAACCAGCACCAGGACCATGGACAGTTCTTCCACTCATTCGTGTGCCATCAACAGAAATGTAACTATTAACATCACCAACTAGCTTTGTTACCTAGGACTATGTTGCCTATTCGATATTTATTAAAGCCAGCAATCAGCATTTGAAACATAAACAAAGCCGCCTTCCCGCCTTTGTTTGGGTAAAAAGCTGAGGGATGGGGCTGGAGAAATACAACCACTCTCAAATTCATAGACAGAGCTATGGACGCAAGGACTGACCATCTATGATTACAAAACTATACTTTTAACAATGTTTTGAGGCTGTATAGTTATAATCTTCAACAATATAATCAACAGTCAATTATTATGTTTTCATTCTGAATAGTCATTAGCTCTGGAGCTGCAAAAACCCAGTTGATCGCAAATTACTTCAGTGCCACAAATAATGGACTGAAAGTTTTATTTACTAGACTAAATAAATGGGAAGAATAGGTAGTTAAAACTTATTCAGAATAGGTGACACTTCCACGGGATAGTTGAGCTAATGTACGCTAATGCGATTAGCACGAGGTTGTAGGTAACACAAACATTTCCCGGGACATAGACATATCTGATATTGGCAGAAAGCTTACATTATTGTTCATCTAATTGAACTGTCCAATTTACAGTAGCTATTACTGTGAAAGAATACCATGCTATTGTTTGAGGAGAGTGCACAATTTTGAACATGAAAAGTTATTAATAAACAAATTAGCCACATTTGGGCAGTCTTGATTAAATATTTTGAACAGAAATGCAATTGTTCATTGGATCAGTCTAAAACTTTGCACATACACTGCTGCCATCTAGTGGCCAAAATCTAAATTGCACCTGGGCTGGAATAATACATTATGGCCTTTCTCTTGCATTTCAAAGATAATAGTACAAAAAAAATAAAAAAAATGCATGTTTTTTTCTTTATTATCTTTTACCAGATCTATTGTATTATATTCTCCTACATACCTTTCACATTTCCACAAACTTCAATGTGTTTCCTTTCAAATGGTACCAATAATTTGCATATCCTTGCTTCAGGGCCTGAGCTACAGTCAGTTAGATTGTGGTATGTCATTTTAAGAGAAAATTGAAAAAAAGATGCGGATCCTTAAGAGGTTTTAAGCTGCTTTATTTTAGGGGTTTAGTGAAGTCATTTTTGAGCCTTAGGACAAGGGGAGTATACAGTGCCATCACCCCCTTGGCATTTTTCCTATTTTGTTGCCTTACAACCTGGAATTAAAATGTATTTTTGAGGGGTTTGTATAATTTGATTTACACAACATGCCTACCACTTTGAAGATGCAAAATATTTTTTATTGTGAAAAAAACAACAAATAAGACAAAAAAAACGTAAAACTTGAGTGTGCATAACAATTCCCCCCTCCCAAAGTCAATACTTCTTAGAGCCACATTTTGCAGCAATTACAGCTGCAAGTCCCTTGGGGTATGTCTCTATAAGCTTGGCATATCTAGCCACTGGGATTTTTGCCAATTGATCAAGGCAAAACTGCTCCAGCTCATTCAAGTTGGATGGGTTCCGCTGGTGTATAGCAATCTTTAAGTCATACCACATATTCTCAATTGGATTGAGGTCTGGGCTTTGACTAGGCCATTCCAAGACATTTACATTTTTTCCCTTAAACCACTCAAGTGTTGCTTTAGCAGTATGCTTAGGGTCATTGTCCTGCTGGAAGGTGAACCTCCGTCTCAGCCTCAAATCTCTGGAAGACTGAAACAGGTTTCCCTCAAGAATTTCCCTGTATTTAGAGCCATCCATCATTCCTTCAATTCTGACCGGTTTCTCAGTCCTTGCCGATGAAAAACATGGTGTTCTCGGGGTGATGAGAGGTGTTGGGTTTGCACCAAACATTACATTTTCCTTGATGGCCAAAAAGCTACATTTTAGTCTCATCTGACTAGAGTACCTTCTTCCATATGCTTGGGGAGTCTCCCACATGCCTTTTGGCAAACACCAAACATGTTTGCTAATTTTTTTCTGGCCACTCTTCCATAAAGCCCAGTTCTTTGGAGTGTATGGCTTAAAGTGGTCCTATGGACAGATACTCCAATCTCTGCTGTGGAGCTTTTCAGCTCCTTCAGGGTTATCTTTGGTCTCTTTGTTGCCTCTTTGATTAATACCCTCCTTGCCTGGTCTGTAAGTTTTGGTGGGCGGCCCTCTCTTGGCAGGTTTGTTGTGGTGCCATATTATTTCAATTTCTTTATAACGGATTTAATGGTGCTCCATGGGATGTTCAAAGTTTCAGATATTGTACTTCTCCACAATTTTGTCCCTGACCTGTTTGGAGAGCTCCTTGGTTTCATAGTGCCACTTGCTTTGTGGTGCCCCTTGCTTAGTGGTGTTGCAGACTCTGGGGCCATTCAGAACAGGCGTATATATACTGAGATCATGTGACAGATCATGTTACACTTAGATTGCACACAGGTGGACTTTATTTAACTAATTATGTGACTTCTGAAGGTAATTGGTTGCACCATATCTTATTTAGGGGCTTCAAAGTGAAGGGGGGGAATACATATGCACGCATCACTTTTACATTTTATTTAATTTTTAATTTTTGGAAACAAGTTTTCTTTTTTTTCATTTCACTTCAGCAATTTGGACTATTTTGTGTACGTCCGTTACATGAAATCCAAATCAAAATAGCATAAGTTATGTCCACATATCCATGATACACTGCTGTGCACAGGTGGACATACTGCATGTAGCTGTCTCATAGATAGAAGCTAGGTGGGCACAACATAATTAATGATATACTGGTCTTGGCCAGTCAGTTGACTGTTCTTCCCAAATACAGCCTCGATGTCAACCTCACGTGACTTGGGAAATGGTATCCAGGGTTTTCTTTTTGGCAACTCAAAGAAACAGAAGTTCTTTCTGCCTTATTAGCTATTGACACCAATAAGTCATTAGGGGCTGGAAATTTGGACCCGTCTTTGCTTAAGTATACAGTGCCCCTGTATGCTGGCTCAGTAACACACATGTTTTATTTACCTTTAGTATCAGGACATTTTCCAAAAAAGTGTGGAAAGCAGCTTTTGCACGAGCACTCCATAAGGGCGGGGATAGTAGTGATCTTTATTATTATCTACACATTTTCCAGCCTCCCTTGTCTTGCGGATATCCTATTATCATTGGTCAACAAACAGCTATGTTATTATCTATCTGTATAAATTGTGTTCTTAATGTTAATCAATCCAGATTCAGACCTAAACATAGTACCACTACGACTACCATGCGAGAGACAGTTCCAAATTATATTGCAAATACCTGAGATGATAGAAATACTTGTGCTGCCATGTTTGTAGACTGCCATGTTTGTAGACTGCCATGTTTGTTGACTGCCATGTTTGTAGACTTGTCCTAAGCTTTTGATACTGTAGACCATGTTATTCTGTTGAATAAGCTGTCCTCCATAGGGTTGGGTACCGATGCTTGCCGATAGTTTCATAATCATCTCAACGACAGAACTCTGGCCATCAAGGTAGATGGGGTCAAATCTGAGTTCCTTGTCTTACATAAACGGGTGCCCCCAAGGTTCGATACTCGGCCCACTACCATTTACAATCTATATAAATAACATTGGTAATGCTGTAAAAATATATATTTGTATTCATTTGTATGCAGATGATACAGTGTTGTATTCGGTTGGCCAAGCCTTTTCACCTCTGAAATTTTCAAGCACTGGATCTAAACTCGGTGCTCTCTAGGGTAGGTGGGACAAAATCGTCCCGCACTATTCAACAGCCAGTGACACATCAGAGCGCCAAATTTAAAACCACAATATGTCATAATTCAAAGTTCTCAAACATAGGACTATTTTACACCATTTGAAAGATAAGACTCTCGTTAATCTAACTACATTCTCTGATTTCAAAAAGTCTTTACAGCGAAAGCAAAACATTAGATTATGTTAGGAGAGTACATAGCCAGAAATAACCACACAGCCATTTTTCAAGCAAGCATATATGTCACAAAAACCAAAAACACAGCTAAATGCAGCACTAACCTTTGATGATCTTCTTCAGATGACACTCCTAGGACATTATGTTATACAATACATGCATGTTTTGTTAAATCAAGTTCATATTTATATCAAAAACCAGCTTTTTACATTAGCATGTGATGTTCAGAACTAGCAACTAGCATACACACCGAAAACTTCCGGTGAATTTACTTAATTACTCACGATTAACGTTCACAAAATACATAACAATTATTTTAAGAATTATAGATACAGAACTCCTTTATGCAATCGCAGTGTCAGATTTTAAAATAGCTTTTCGCCGAAAGCACATTTTGCAATATTCTGAATAGATAGCCCGGCCATCACGGCTAGCTAATTTGACACACACCAAGTTTGGCCCTCACCAAACTCAGATTTACTATAAGAAAAATTGGATTACCTTTGCTGTTCTTCGTCAGAATGCACTCCCAGGACTTCTACTTCAACAACAAATGTTGTTTTGGTTCGAAATAATCCATAGTTATATTGAAATAGCTCCGTTTTGTTCGTGTGTTCAGGTCACAATCCGAAGGGTGATGCGCGAGCGCATTTCGTGACAAAAAATATCAAAATATTCCATTACCGTACTTCGAAGCATGTCAAACACTGTTTAAAATCAATTTTTATGCGATTTTTCTCATAAAATAGCGATAATATTCCAACCGGGCGACGTTGTATTCATTCAAAGACTGAAAGAACAAAATGGAGAATTCACATGAATGCGCATCTCCAGTGTCACTGTCCCCAGGCAGGCCAGTAACAAACTCTGCTGCTGTTCGTCGCCCAGAGACTGCAGACATCTCATTACACTTTCTGGCGCCTTCTGAGAGCCAATGGAAGCCTTATAAAATGTCATGTTACAGCACAGATGCTGTATTTTCGATAGAGAGGCTACAGAAGGACAATAAATTGTCAGACAGGGCACTTCCTGTATGGAATCTTCTCAGGTTTTGGCCTGCCATATGAGTTCTGTTATACTCACAGACACCATTCAAACAGTTTTAGAAACTTTAGAGTGTTTTCTATCCAAATCTACTAATTATATGCATATTCTAGTTTCTGGGCAGGAGTAGTAACCAGATTAAATCGGGTATGTTTTTTATCCGGCCGTGCAAATACTGCCCCCTAGCCCCAACAGGTTTTAAGGGAAAAAAATAAAATGCATGTTTTTTTCTAGGTCGTATAACCCAGAATTAAATTCATTTCTAATAACCTGTTAGAAATGTACACAAATGAAGCAATTTCCATATCTACAAATATCTTGGTATCTGGCTTGATGACAAAATGCTGTTTAAAAAAAACATGTCACTGAGCTAGTGAAGAAGTTCAAGGATGGTTTTCTTTACACAAACAACACGTCTGACTTTAGTTAATAGGAAGGAAATTGTCTATTTTGCATTCTGGGGATATTATCTATATGCATGCAGCAGCATCTACACTTAAACCACTAGATTATGTTTTCCATTGTGTCATTAGGTGTATTACTGGTGATGGTTGTAGAACTTACCATTGGGCCATTAGGTTTATTACTGGGGATGGTTCTAGAACTCACCATTGGGCCATTAGGTTTATTACTGGTGATGTTCTAGAACTCACCATTGTGTCATTACGTGTATTACTGGTGATGGTTGTAGAACTTACCATTGGGCCATTAGGTTTATTACTGGTGATGGTTGTAGAACTTACCATTGGGCCATTAGGTTTATTACTGGGGATGGTTCAAGAACTCACCATTGGGCCTTTAGGTTTATTACTGGGGATGGTTCAAGAACTCACCATTGGGCCTTTAGGTTTATTACTGGTGATGGTTCTAGAACTCACCATTGGGCCTTTAGGTTTATTACTGGGGATGGTTCAAGAACTCACCATTGGGCCTTTAGGTTTATTACTGGGGATGGTTCAAGAACTCACCATTGGGCCTTTAGGTTTATTACTGGGGATGGTTCAAGAACTCACCATTGGGCCTTTAGGTTTATTACTGGTGATGGTTCTAGAACTCACCATTGTGTTTTGTATCAAAAAGTGGGTTGTGCCTCTTTGTATGTAAGGAGTGAGCAGCATTTTCTTGTGTTTATTGTCACGCCCTGACCTGAGAGAGACGTTTTATTTCTCTATTTTGTTAGGTCAGGGTGTGGGTGGGCATTCTATGTGATGTATTTCTTTGTTTTGGCAGAGTATGGTTCCTAATCAGAGGCAGCTGTCTATCATTGTCTCTGATTGGGAATCATACTTAGGCAGCCCTTTTTCCCTCCTTCAGGTGTGGGATCTTGTTTTTGTACAGCTCAGTAAAGCCTGCAGAACGTGACGTTCGTTTTCCGTTGTTTGTTATTTTGATTTAGTGTTCCGAGTTATAATAAATACTGAACATGAGCGCTTACCACGCTGCACCTAGGTCTCCTCTCTACGACATCCGTCACATTTATCTACAAGGCACTCACACAGAAATATCCTATGCATCTACGATCTTTAATTCAATTTAGACTTACAAATGACCAAATCCGGTCTTAGGCTCGGATAACACTGGAGGCCCCTGCGGTGTCCACAGAGTAGGGTAAAGCTGCTTTTAGTTTTTTGGAACCCTTTATGTAGAACAACTTCCAGAGCTCTCTGAAATGAGATGTTCTGGTCCCCTTTGGTCACTTCAGAGTCATGATCAGAGACCTCTATGTTGATAAATGTGTCTGTTTTTCTTAATATGTCATTTATATTGTATATTGTGTGTGTTTGTTGTATTTATGCAGGGCTCATCTGTAAAATTGACCCTAGTCTGAGTATAACTTCCTATACATTTTTTATAAATGTTTTAAATGAGCAGCAGTTTACTAATGCACTAATGAATAAAATACACATAAATATTTAATAAACAACACACAAACTCTATAACAATAAAGCTGTCCAACTGTCCCCTGAAGTACCCAGACAAAACAACCAACATGCTCCGCTCAAAATCCCTTTCTGTAGCTGTCACCCACAGTCCTCTCACTACGACCTTGTTGTCATCCACAGTCCTCTCACTACGACCTTGTTGTCACCCACGGTCCTCTCACTACGACCTTGTTGTCACCCACGGTCCTCTCACTATGACCTTGTTGTGACCCACGGTCCTCTCACTACAACCTTGTTGTCAGTCATGGCCCTCTCACTACAACCTTGTTGTCACCCATGGCCCTATCACTATAACCTTGTTGTCACCCACGGCCCTATAACTACAACCTTGTTGTCACCCGCGGCCCTATCACTATAACCTTGTTGTCACCCGCGGCCCTATCACTACAACTTTGAACAGAACCCAGCTACAGGACTGCAAATCCCCCCGTGCTGATAGGACATTGATTATCCTTATTTGTGATATTATCACTGTTGCATTCGTTGTCATGTGTCCGTGTTGTCACGTCGATCTGATGCATTTTTCATGATCTAAATACATTTTCAGCCAGTGTTTATGTAATTTCCAGACATCACAAGCCGCTAGACACTTAGACGTCTCCGTGTGTGTGACACAAATTGATACTTTGCAATTTGGTCGCAGGGGCGACGTTGTCATCTGGAGTGGTGGCGGATGTCAACATAGAATGTCAGCTAGCTAATTCCTGCCATGGCAGTAATGAGGCGTCAGGCAGTGCCCGGTGACATTTCAACTTCCCTCTCTAATTCTTTCTGTCTGTTTGTTTGTGTCTGTCTTTCTGTTTGTTTGTGTCTGTCTTTCTGTTTGTTTGTGTCTGTCTGTCGTTCTGTTTCTGTCTGTCTGTCGTTCTGTTTCTGTCTGTCTGTCGTTCTGTTTCTGTCTGTCTGTCGTCCTGTTTCTGTCTGTCTGTCGTGTCTGTCTGCTGTCTGTCTGTCTGTCTGTCTGTCTGTCTGTCTGTCTGTCTGTCTGTCTGTCTGTCTGTCTGTCTGTCTGTCTGTCTGTCTGTCTGTCTGTCTGTCTGTCTGTCTGTCTGTCTGTCTGTCTGTCTGTCTGTCTGTCTGTCTGTCTGTCTGTCTGTGTGTATGTTTATCTGTCTGTCTGTCTGCCTGTGTGTGTGTATGTCTATCTATCTGTCTGTCTGTCTGTGTGTGTGTTTATCTGTCTGGGTAACTTCTCTGAATGTGAAATGCATTTCATCACAGAGAAATGACTGAAAGACAATCTGTTCAGCCACATGTGAAACTGAGTGGTAGCATCATAGCCTACAGTACCTAGCTCACAGAACAGTTGATTGTACCAGTACAGGAGCTACACAATCCCATTCCTCCAATTGCCTGCTGATAGAAAGCTGAATAAATTACCAAAGTATATTTATAACTAACCCAAGATAGACCAGAGCCTGTCGTTTCCAATGGGAACAAATGAATCATAGTGGGCAGAACAGAAAGGAGGTGGGCAGAGACAAGCACGAGCTAGTGTGATCCTATTGGCACGTTCTAGCATTTATTTGCATATTTCCATTCGAGAATTCAATTCGCCCTTGCACTCCTTCTAAACAACAACTTTGGCAAAGGGTAAAGTCTACAAAATGTAGTCCACTCTGTTACAGATTCTAGTTTTGGAAAAATAAAATTGTATGGAGAACAAATGTTTCATCGATGAGAAAATGTGCAGAATGTCGGACAAAATCCATCTTGCTTCATCTTCTCCCACTGCTGGCCACTGGGCTTCCTCTCATCTCCATATTATGTAGTGAATCAGAAACGTCAAACGGATGCTTCACATTGTTTTACATCCGCTGAAATATCTGTCTCATTGTTTCATCTGTGATATTACTGTTGGATACAAATAGTGATCAGCTAGAGGAGGGACAACCTTGACAAGATGACACGTCTCTTTTAGCGAGGCATCTACTGACAACATAGAACAGCGTCTCACCAAACACTGCAGGTGTTTTTCAGGGCAGTGAAGATACAGACGTCAGGTTAACCAGCTTAATACAGCATTATGACTGAATCTTACTGGTAGTGAGTGAGTGATCTCTGATTTGTTGGGCATACATTTTTCTATTCAATATCATGTATAACATACAGGAGAAGGAACACACACTGTACATCTGTCACTTCAATATCGTCTGTGTGACATGAGACCAAATAGGTATGCCCACAGGACTGATTCAGAGGCGTGTGTGTGTGAGAGCGACGGATTATGTTTGTGTTCATGTGTGTGTGTGTGTCCATGCATGTGTGTGTCCATGCATGTGTGTGTCCATGCGTGTGTGTGTCCATGCGTGTGTGTGTCTGTCCATGCGTGTGTGTGTGTTCACTATGTGTATGTAGAAATAAAAAATGACCAGTGTTTGAGTATGAGACAGGAATGATCATCAGGCTGTTATCTCCTCTACCAGACACTGTGGAGAGAGAGAGAGAGAGAGAGAGAGAGAGAGAGAGAGAGAGAGAGAGAGAGAGAGAGAGAGAGAGAGAGAGAGAGAGAGAGAGAGAGAGAGAGAGAGAGAGAGAGAGAGAGAGAGAGAGAGAGTACAGAGAGAGAGAGAGATACAGAGAGAGAGATACAGAGAGATACAGAGGAGAGAGAGAGAGATACAGAGAGAGAGAGATACAGAGAGAGATACAGAGAGATAGAGATACAGAGAGAGAGAGATACAGAGAGAGATACAGAGAGATAGAGAGAGAGATAGAGAGAGAGATGAGAGAGAGATACAGATGAGAGAGAGAGAGAGATAGAGATACAGATAGAGAGAGAGATAGATAGAGAGAGAGATAGATAGAGATACAGATAGAGAGAGAGATAGAGATACAGATGGAGAGCGAGATAGAGATACAGATAGAGAGAGAGATAGAGATACAGATGGAGAGCGAGATAGAGATACAGATAGAGAGAGAGATAGAGATACAGATAGAGATACAGATAGAGAGAGAGATAGAAAGAGATACAGATACAGATACAGAGAGAGATAGAGATACAGATACAGAGAGATACAGAGAGATACAGAGAGAGAGAGATACAGAGAGAGAGAGATACAGAGAGAGAGATACTGAGAGAGAGAGATACTGAGAGAGAGATACAGAGAGATAGAGATACAGAGAGAGAGAGATAGAGATACAGATACAGAGAGAGAGAGATAGAGATACAGATACAGAGAGAGATAGAGATAGAGATACAGAGAGAGATAGAGATACAGATAGAGAGAGAGATAGAGATACAGATAGAGAGAGAGATAGAGATATAGATAGAGAGAGATAGAGGTACAGATACAGATACAGAGAGAGATAGAGAGAGATAGAGATACAGATACAGAGAGAGATAGAGATACAGAGAGAGAGAGATAGAGATAGAGATACAGATACAGAGAGAGATAGAGATAGAGATACACAGAGAGAGAGATAGAGATACAGATACAGATACAGAGAGAGATAGAGATACAGAGAGAGAGAGATAGAGATACACATACAGATACAGAGGGAGATAGAGATACAGAGAGAGAGAGATAGAGATACAGATACAGAGAGATAGCGATACAGAGAGAGAGAGATAGAGATACAGATACAGATACAGAGAGAGATAGAGATACAGAGAGAGAGAGATAGAGATACAGATACAGATACAGAGAGAGATAGAGATACAGAGAGAGATAGAGATACAGAGAGAGAGAGATAGAGATACAGATACAGAGAGAGAGATAGATACAGAGAGAGAGATAGAGATACAGATACAGATACAGAGAGAGATAGATACAGAGAGAGAGATAGAGATACAGATACAGATACAGAGAGAGCGAGATAGAGATACAGAGAGAGAGAGAGATAGAGATACAGATACAGATACAGAGAGAGAGAGATAGAGATACAGAGAGAGAGATAGAGATAGAGATACAGATACAGATACAGAGAGATACAGATACAGATACAGAGAGATACAGATACAGATACAGATACAGAGAGATACAGATACAGAGAGATACAGGTACAGATACAGAGAGATACAGATACAGAGAGAGAGAGATAGAGATACAGAGAGATAGAGATAGAGATACAGATACAGAGAGATAGAGATACAGAGAGAGAGAGATAGAGATACAGATACAGAGAGAGAGAGATACAGAGAGATACAGATACAGAGAGATACAGATACAGATACAGAGAGATACAGATACAGAGAGATACAGATACAGATACAGAGAGATACAGATACAGATACAGAGAGATACAGATACAGATACAGAGAGAGAGAGATAGAGATACAGAGAGATAGAGATACAGATACAGATACAGAGAGATAGAGATACAGAGAGAGAGAGATAGAGATACAGATACAGAGAGAGAGATAGAGATAGAGATACAGAGAGAGAGAGATAGAGATACAGATACAGAGAGAGAGAGATAGAGATACAGATACAGATACGAGAGAGAGCAGATACAGATACAGAGAGAGAGAGATAGAGATACAGATACAGATACAGAGAGAGAGATAGAGATAAGCCCCCTTGGTTCATGTCTTGGTTATCTGCACGGGACGATTTTACCCAGATGCCAGGAAGATGAGACCATGAGACATTGTTCTAAACTCTTCCTGGCGATCTCGGTGACACCCACCACATCTTATCTAGCTGAAGGTTTTTGCCGAGCTATACCTGAATCAGCTGCCAGCCCACGCTTCAAAAGACTCCTCTCAGGTAACTCAGAATGAAAGAGAGAAATGTCTTACTATTAGTTAGGTACAGTTGAAGTTGGAAGTTTACATACACCTTAGCCAAATACATTTAAACTCAGTTTTTCACAATTCCTGACATTTAATCCTAGTAAAAATTCCCTGTCAGAATAAAAGTAGAGAGAATGATTTATTTCAGCTTTTCTTTCTTTCATCACATTCCCCAATGGGTCAGAAGTTTACATATACTCAATTAGTATTCGGTAGCATTGCCTATAAATTGTTTAACTTGGGTAAAACTTTTTGTGTAGCCTTCCACAAGCTTCCCACAATAAGTTGGGTGAATTTTGGCCCATTCCTCCTGACAGAGCTGGTGTAACTGAGTCAGGTTTGTAGGCCTCCTTGCTCGCACACGCTTTTTCTGTTCTGCCCACAAATGTTCTATAGGTTGAGGTCAGGGCTTTGTGATGGCCACACCAATACCTTGACTTTGTTGTCCTTAAGCTATTTTTCCAGAACTTTGGAAGTATGCTTGGGGTCATTGTCCATTTGGAAGACCCATTTGAGACCAAGCTTTAACTTTCTGACTGATGTCTTGAGATGTTGAATCAATATATCCACATCATTTTCCTACCTCATGATGCCATCTATTTTGTGAGGTGCACCAGTCCATCCTGCAGCAAAGCACCCCCACAACATGATGCTGCCACCCCTGTGCTTCACGGTTGGCATGGTGTTCTTAGGCTTGCAAGCCTCTCCTTTTTTCCTCCAAACATAACAAAGGCCATTATGGCCAAACAGTTTTATTTATAAAAAGTACGATCTTTGTCCCCATGCGCAGTTGCAAACCGTAATCTGGCTTTTCATGCCGGTGCTGGAGCAGTGGCTTCTTCCTTGCTGAGCGGCCTTTATGTTGATATAGGACTCGTTTTACTGTGGATATAGATACTGTTGTACCTGTTTCCTCCAGCATCTTCACAAGGTCCTTTGCTGTTGTTCTGGGATTGATTTGCACTTTTCGCACCAAAGTACATTCATCTCTAGGAGACAGAATGTGTCTCCTTCCTGAGCGGTATGACGGCTGCGCAGTCCATGGTGTTTATACTTGCGTACTATTGTTTGTACAGATGAACGTGGTACCTTCAGGAGTTTGGAAATTGCTCCAAAGGATGAATCAGCCTTGTGGAGGTCTACAATTTTTTTATGAGGTCTTGGCTGATTTCTTTTGATTTTCCCATAATGTCAAGCAAAGAGGCACTGAGTTTGAAGGTAGGCCTTGAAATACATCCACAGGTACACCTCCAATTGACTCAAATGATGTCAATTAGCCTATCAGAAGCTTCCAAAGCCATGACATCATTTTCTGGAATTGTCCAAGCTGTTTAAGGCACAGTTAACTTAGTGTATGTAAACTTCTGACCCACCGGAATTGTGATACAGTGAATTATTAGTGAAATAATCTGTCTGTAAACAATTGTTGGAAAAATTACTTGTGTCATGCACAAGTAATTTTGTGGAGTGGTTGAAAACGAGTTTGAATGACTCCAACCTAAGTGTATGTAAACTCCGGAATTCAACTGTATATAATCGTTAACTATTAATAATATCAAACAAATCAGGTAAATGTGTAATTTTTTATCACAGCTCTCAAGAGAAGACAGGCTAACTGCACACTGCCGACAAAATGAGGTGGAAACTGACCCGCACTTCCTAACCTCCCGCCAACTGTATGACCATTTTAGAGACACATATTGCCCACAGATTACACAGATCCACAAAGAATTCGAAAACAAACCCAATTTTGATAAACTCCCATATCTACTGGGAGAAATACCACAGTGTGCCATCACAGCAACAAGATGTGTGACCTGTTGCCACAAGAAAAAGGCAACCAGTGAAGAACAAACACCATTATAAACACAAACCATATTTATGTTTGTTTATTTTCCCTTTTTTACTTTAACTATTTGCACGTCATTACAACACTGTATATAGATATAATATGACATTTGAAATGTCTTTGTTCATTTGGAACTTCTGTGAGTGTAATATTTACTGATCATTTTATTGTTTATTTCACTTTTGTTTGTTATCTACTTCAGCTGCTTTATTTAACTAGGTAAATCAGTAAAGGACAAATTCTTATTTACAATGACGGCCTACCCCAGCCGACGCTGGGTAAATTGTGTGCCGCCCTATGGTACTCCCAATCACAACCAGATGTGATACAGCCTGGATTCAAACCAAGGACTGTACTGACACCTCTTACACTGAGATGCAGTGCCTTAGACCACTGCGCCACACTGGAGCCTGAAACATTGCTTTGACAATGTTAACATATGTTTTGCATGCCAATAAACACCTTGAATTGAATTGACTGACAGAGAGAGAGATAGAGAGAGAGAAAAAGAGAGAGAAAGAGAGTCAGACACACTGACTGACAGAGAGATAGAGAGAGAGAGTCAGACACACTGACTGACAGAGAGATAGAGATAGAGAGAGAGCTAGAGAGAGAGAAAGAGAGTCAGTCAGACTGATTGACAGAGAGATAGAGAAAGACAGACTTCAACACACTATGTGTGTGAATGCGAAATGACACAGGGGTATAACCGAAGCCAAACCCCAACCATCATTGACATCACAAACACCTCCATTCAACTCACAGTATTCATGTGATTTACTAACTTGTGGAATCCTCTGGATTCCTCTGAAAGGGAGAGAGGGAAGCTACTGAGACGAGCAGTTTGTCTGTTCTGGGATACTGCGTCCATATACTCCTTTTCAGCCACCAACACAGTTCAACACGCCACACACACACACACACACACACACACACACACACACACACACACACACACACACACACACACACACACACACACACACACACACACACACACACACACACACACACACACACACACACACACACACACACCTAGACACCACATCGTGCTCCATGGAGGCGACTCGAATTGAAAAGTGAATGGCCGTGGCCCCTGCGTTGGTGTGTGTGTGTGTGTGTGTGTGTGTGTGTGTGTGTGTGTGTGTGTGTGAGTGGGACCCTGGGTGACACACACATTAATCATCTACAGCTGTCTGCCTCATAAATCTCTGCTTGCCGGCCTTGCCCACCACTCTCCAGGAATTAATGGCCCCGGGCCGCTAAGCACAGGCCACCACCGACAAACACACACACGCACGTCCCTGGCATGCTGTGTGTGTGTGTGTGTGCATGTGTGTGTGTATGTGTGTGTATGTATGTGTGTGTGTGCGCATGTGTGTATATGTGTGTGTGTGTGTGTGTGTGTGTGTGTGTGTGTGCACGTGTGTGCGCGTGTGTGTGCGTGTGTGGTGGAGGACCTATCGTCCTTTCACACCCTCCTCTCTAACATCTCTTCTTCTGCATCCACTGCTAAAGTCACATTCTATCACTTTACATTTCAAGCTTCTGCTCTAACCCTAAGAAGCAATTTTTCCACCTTCTCCTTCCTCCTTAATAATCCTCCACCCCCTCCCTCCTCCCTCCTCCCTCTCTGTAGACAACTTTGTCAACCATTTCAACCGGGACTGCTCTTATCTGTGTCATGGAGGCTATCCACACTTCCAAAGCTGACTCTCGCTCCTCTGTTCTCTTCCTCCTAGATCTATCTGCTGCCTTGAACACTGTGAACCATCAGGTCCTCCTCTCCACCCTCTCAGTACTGGATGTCTCAGGCACAGCAAAGTCTTGAATTGCATCCTACCTGGCAGGCCACTCCTACTAGGTGACGTGGAGAGAATCTGTGTCTGCACAACGTACTCTCACTACTGGAGTCCCACAGTGTTCTTGGTGCTCTCCTCTTCTCTCTATACACCAAGTCACTCGGCTCCATAATTTCCTCACATGGTCCCTCCTATCAGTGGCAATCTGCGTGCCTGGGAGATATCTCAGCTTGGATGTCGGCCCACCACCTCAAGCTCAACTTTGACAAGATGGAGCTACTCTTCCTCCCAGGGAAAGCCTGCCTGCTCCAACTCCATGGTGTCTCCTCCTAGAGTACAAAGAACCTTGGCGTGACCCTGGACAACACCCTGTCGTTCTCCGCAAACATGAAAGCAGTGACTCGCTCCTGCAGGTTCATGCGTTACAACATCCGTAGAGTACGACCCTACCTCAGACAGGAAGCGGTGTAGGTCCTAATCCAGTCACTTGTCATATCCTGTCTGGACTAGTGCATTTCGAGCCTAGTAGGCTCCCTGTTTGTGCCATCAAACCCAGCAACTTAGTCAGAACGCTGCAGCCCGCCTGGTTTTCTTCCCACTCCTAGGCACACTCCACTGGCTTCCAGTCGAAGCTCGCATCCACTACAAGACTATGTTGCTTACCTACAGAGCTGCAAGAGAAACTGTCACTCCCTACCTACAGGCTATGCTCAAACCCTACACCCCAACCCAAGCACTCCATACTGCCACCTCTCGTCTCTTGGCCCTCCCAACCCTACAGGAGGGTATATGCTGCTCAGCCCAGTCTAAGCTCCTCTCTGTCCTGGCACCCCAATAGTGGAACCAGCTTCCCCCTGAAGCTAGGACAGCAGAGTCCCTGCCTATCTTCCTGAAAACACCTTAACACTAGAACTGCCATAGGCCAACAGCCACTGATGTTTTATTTAGTAAAAAAATATATATCTGCCGCCCAAAAATGCTATGTCCTGCTCCCTGACTTTTCCTAAATGTTTGTATTTTACTGTTCTCATTTGTCAGAATATTGAAATCACAAACAGAAAAGATTTTAGAGCCTTTTTACCTGTTTTTCTTTCACACCTATTCCCAATTTAACCTGCCAAGACAATGTTCTGTAGAACGTTGGTACCCAGCCAGGCTCCAAGACAATGTGCTGTAGGACGTTGGTACCCAGCCAGGCTCCAAGACAATGTGCTGTAGGATGTTGGTACCCCGCCAGGGTCCAAGACAATGTGCTGTAGGACGTTGATACCCAGACACGCTCTAAGACAATGTGCTGTAGGACGTTGGTACCCAGCCAGGCTCCAAGACAATGTGCTGTAGGATGTTGATACCCAGACACGCTCCAAGACAATGTCCTGTAGGACATTGGTACCCAGACACGCTCCAAGACAATGTCCTGTAGGACGTTGGTACCCAGACACGCTCCAAGACAATGTGCTGTAGGACATTGGTACCCCGCCAGGCTCCAAGACAATGTGCTGTAGGATGTTGTTACCCTGCCAGGCGCTAATGCATCTCTCTCTCCTCACTGAAGGAATGACAAATGGATGAATGGGCGATAACTGTGCACCTTACTTCACAATTCAATTTAAATTAGGCCTAACTGAATGATAAGGAGGGTGAAGAGGTTCATTTAATTAAGAAAGACAATAGTCTAATGATGAGTTTGTGTTATGCCTATTTATTTATCAGCAGCAAATCATTTGACCGCACGCATTGCTGGTTGATACCATTCTCTTTTACGTTTTACTTTGTAAAAATATGGTGTTTTATTTACTAGAATTCTATAACTAATCAAATGTATTGTAAGGGAAAGAAACCAATCTACGTGTTGCAGTCGGCATTCAGAATCTCCTTGACTCTATCCCGCGAAGCAAACAATACCAGCCCACTGCATGAATGACAAATGGATGGAATGGGCAATAATTGTGCAAGTTACTTCACAATAGAATTTAAATTAGGTCTAACTGAATGATGAGGGTGAAGAGGATGATTTAATTTAGAAAAACAATAGTGTGATGATGAGTTTGTGTTATGCCTATTTATCAAGGTTGGCGCTCAATTTAATGATTTGACAGCGCGACATACAGGTTGACAACATTATCTTTTAAATTTTACTTTGTAAAAAGAAGGTGTTATGGGACTGTTATTTACTCTAACTCTATTACTAATCAAATGTATTGTAAGGGAAACGAAAACATGCTTCAAGTTGCAGTAGGCCTTTAGAATAATGCAAAATATATCCAACTTATAGTCAACTTGCACAGCCGGCCCATCGAAACTACACCTTAATTATACCGAAACTAATTTCACACATTATAAGAGTTAGCCTACATACAACATTAAATTGACAATAATCTGATGAGTGACATATTATTATAAGTCAAATTGTACATGAAAAGATGGGTGCATCTTGTAATTGACAGATGCAGGAAAAGGAGCATCGCTTTATCAAATCCTCTCTGAGTCACATGCAGGTAAAACATTGTGATTTCTATATAGTATCTGAAAGATCATATTCTGCAGTTTCTATGACACTTACCTTTGTCAAATAACTCTCAAAATTCAAGAGGTGCAGCTCTTTTTCCAAATTGCTCTTTTTCCAAGAATATCCGAGCTGTCCATGCATTTAGCACATTACCATTTGCCAGCATTTCCCTGACTACTATAATCAAAAACTAGTAACATAATAAACGTAACATTTTGATATGCTATTTCGTTGTCAATGGATGAATGGGAGTTAGAAACCAGATAGAAACAGGTGCATGTGACTTCAGTTAAGTTTTGGTTAGCCGTCGATGTCGAAACCAGGTACTTGCTCAATGGCTTTCCATATCAGGGGAAAGATGACACCAGGCCAGCGGGTGAGTGACTGTCTGAGACTGTGGTTTTGAGACCTGTGGATCCTTACATGGGCAAAGGCAGAAATGTGACCATGGACATCTTCTTCACATCAATTTCTCTGGCAGACAAGTTGATTGCAAAGAAGACAGTGAACAAACAAAGGAGGGAACTGCCCTCCTCTGCGCAAAACAACACACAAGTAGAAATGTACTCCACAGGTGCACAGGAAGGTGCACAGGAAACAAGAGAGAACAAGGCCCATGAAAACGGTGTGTAGTGCAACTGATTTGTTTGTGAGGCTTGCTCACACAAAGCCCCGAAGCTGTGTGCTGACTGTGGACCCCAAGCATAAACAAAATACGTAATTGAGTCACGTGTAAAGGCACAATACAGTGTCCAATACAATCAACAGATGACTGTTTTTATATCTTGTCACAAATATATTTCCCCAAATATTTCTTTATGCAATTAATCCATTACAATCATTCATGCACTGGTGCTTTTGTATAACCTGGCCGGTTATATATATTATTATTGTCATCTATTTTATTTCTACTTTGTCAAACGAAACTGTATCTGGACCCTATTATTTACTATAATTCTATTACTAATCGAATCTACAAATGAAGTTGATGAAATGGATTACACTGTAATGTTTATATTGTAATGGAAATGAAAATATGCTATAGGCATACAGTGCCTTGCAAAAGTATTCATCCACATTGGCGTTTTTCTTATTTTGTTGCATTTCAACCTGTAATTTAAATTGATTTTTATTTGGATTTCATGTAATGGACACACACAAAATAGTCAAAATTGGTGAAGTGAAATGAAAAAAATACTTGTTTAAAAAAATCCTAAAAAAACAAAACCGGAAAAGTGGTGCTTCTGTATGTATTCACCCCCTTTGCTATGAAGCCCCTAAATAAGATCTGGTGCAACCAATTACCTTCAGAAGTCACATAATTAATTAAATACTGTCTACCTGTGTGCAATCTAAGTGTCACATGATCTGTCACATGATCTAAGTATATATACATCTGTTCTGAAAGGCCCCAGAGTCTGCAACACCACCAAGCAAGGGACACCACCAAGCAAGCGCCACTATGAAGACCAAGGAGCTCTCCAAACAGGTCAGGGACAAAGTTGTGGAGATCAGGGTTGGGTTATAAAAAAATATCTGAAACTTTGAACATCTGACGGAGCACCATTAAATCCGTTATTAAAAAATTTAAAGAATATGGCACCACAACAAACCTGCCAAGAGAGGGCCACCCAACAAAACTCATGGACCAGGCAAGGAGGGCATTAACCAGAGAGGCAACAAAGAGACCAAAGATAACCCTGAAGGAGCTGCAAAGCTCCACAGCGGAGATTGGAGTATCTATCCATAGGACCACTTTAAGCCATGCATTCCACAGAGCTGGGCTTTACGGAAGAGTGGTCAGAAAAAAATAAGCAAACATGTTTGCCAAAAAGCATGTGGGAGACTCCCCAAACATATCGAAGAAGGTTCTGTGGTAAAATGAGACTAAAATGTAGCTTTTTGGCTATCAAGGAAAACGCTGTCTGGCGCAAACCCAACACCTCTCATCACCCTGAGAACACCATCCTGGTGGTGGCAGGATCATGCTGTGGGGATGTTTTTCATTGGCAGGGACTTGGAAACTGGTCAGAATTGAAGGAATGATGGATGGCTCTAAATACAGGGTAATTCTTGAGGGAAACCTGTTTCAGTCTTCCAGAGATTTGAGACCGAGATGAAGGTTCACCTTCCAGCAGGACAATGACCCTAAGCATACTGCTAAAGCAACACTCATGTGGTTTAAAACCTCTCTAGGCTAGGTGGGACGGTAGCGCCCAATTCAAACTACAGAATTGTAAATATTTAACATTCTTGAGAATACACATGCAATATGTCAAAATAAAGCTTAACTTCTTGTTAATCCAGCCGCGGTGTCAGATTTAAAAAAGGCTTTATGGCGAAAGCAAACCTTGAGATTATGTGAGGACAGCACCCCACCATACAAATGCACAACAATCATTTTCAACCAGGCAGGTGGCGACACAAAAGTCAGAAATAATGATATAATTCATGCCTTACCTTTGAAGATCTTCTTCTGTTGGCACTCCAATATGTCCCAGAAACATCACAAATGGTCCTTTTGTTCCATAAACTCCTTTTTTATATCCCCAAAATGTCCATTTATTTGGCGTGTTTGATTTAAAAAAAAAAAACGGTTCTAACTCGCCCAACATGACTATATATTATCTAATAAGTTACCTGTAAACTTTGTCCAAACATTTCAAATAACTTTCCTAATCCATCCTTAGGTATCCTAAAACGTAAATAATCGATACATATTTAAGACGGTATATACTGTGTTCAATAGCGGATAAAATCAAAGTGGAGCGAGCTACAGGTCGCGCGCCCCAAACAAAAGAGTCCACTTGGCTTGACACTCATTCTGAATAGCCGTACTTCTTAATTTTTCAAAGGAAAAACATCAACCAATTTCTAAAGACTGTATACACCTCGTGGAAGCCATAGGAACTGCAACCAGGTGCCTCATAAATCTAGTTTACCATAAATATAAACAATTGAAAACACAGTGAACTCAATAAATATATATAATCCTGGATGGTTTGTCCTCGGTGTTTTGCCTGCCAGATAAGTTCTGTTATACTCACAGACATAATTTTAACAGTTTTAGAAACTTTAGAGTGTTTTCTATCCAAATCCACCAATTATATGCATATCTTAGCTTCTAGGCCTGAGTAGCAGGCAGTTTACTTTGGGCACACTTTTCATCCGGACGTCAAAATACCACCCCCTATCCCAAATAAGTTTTAAGGGGAAACATTTAAATGTATTGGAATGGCCTAATCAAAGCCCAGACCTCAGTCCAATTGAGAATCTGTGGTATGACTTAAAGATTGCTGTACACCAGCGGAACCCATCCAACTTGAAGGAGCTGGAGCAGTTTTGCCTTGAAAAATGGGCAAGAAATCCAGTGGCTAGATGTGCCAAGCTTATAGAGACATACCCCAAGAGACTTGCAGCTGTAATTGCTGCAAAAGGTGGCTCTACAGAGTTTTGAACTTAATTCATAGTTATGCACGCTCAATTTTTTTCTGTCTTATTTGTTGTTTGTTTCACAATAAATAAAATTGCATCTTCAAAGTGGTAGGCATGTTGTGTAAATAAAATGATACAAACCTCCAAAAAATACATTTTTATTCCAGGTCATGAGGCAACAAAATAGGAAAAAATGCCAAGGGGGTTGAATACTTTCGCCAGCCACTGTATCCATTCATCTCGGTTTTGGATAGATAACTCTTCGTGTCCTTGTTTGTTTCGAGTTTTCCAATTTTCCCAGAAGTGGTTAGATTTAATGGTTTATTCAATTACATTGAGCTGATTTCTGACGTGCTCGTCCTTCTTTTTCCCTTGTGTATTTCTGTATTGTTTTAGTGATTCACCATAGTGAAGGCGTAGGCTCAGATTTTCTGGGTCTCTATGTTTTTGGTTGGATAGTTTTCTCCATTTCTTTCTTAGGTTTTTGCATTCTTCATCAAACCATTTGTCATTGTTGTTAATTTTCTTAGATTGTCTGCTTGAAATGTTTGGATTTGATAGGGAAGCTGAGAGGTCAAATATACTGTTTAGGCATTCTTCTGCCAAATTTACACTTTTACTATTACTGTGAAACCTTTTGTCCAGGAAAATGTCTAAAAGGGATTTAATTTGTTGTTGCCTAGTTGTTTTTCGGTAGGTTTCCACACTAAATTCCTTCCATCTAATGCATTTCTTAATATTATTCAGTTCCATTGGTTTTGATGACTCATGATTGATTATAGCTCTGTTGAAGTAAAGTGTGATTTTTCTGTGATCTGATAGGGGTGTCAGTGGGCTGACTGTGAACACTCTAAGAGACTCTGGATTGAGGTCAGTGATAAAGTAGTCTACAGTACTACTGCCAAGAGATGAGCTATAGGTGTATCTACCATAGGAGTTCCCTCGAAGCCTACCATTGACTATGTACATACCCAGCGTCCGACAGAGCTGCAGGAGTTGTGACCACGATTTGTTGGTTATGTTGTCGTAGTTGTGCCTAGGGGGGCATATGGTGGAGGGAATGCTGTCACCTCCAGGTAGGTGTAAGTTCTCCTGTGTGCTGTGGGTGTTGGGTTCTTGTCCAGTTCTGGCATTTAGGTTGCCACAGACTAGTACATGTCCCTGAGCTTGGACATTGTTGATCTCCCCCTCTAGGATGGAAAAGCTGTCATCGTTAACGTATGGGGATTCTATTGGGGGGATATTGATATTGGTATTCATTTCTAGCCAGATGTAAAATGGTCCTGTTTTGATTAATTTAATGGAGTTGGTTAGGTCTGCTCTATACCAAATTAGCACACCCCCTGAGTCTCTTCCCTGTTTCACACCTGGTAGTTTGGTGGATTAGACTACCAGCATTCTATAACCTAGAGGACAACCATCACCTCAATACAATGCTTCTTGTAGGATGCCAATGTCTGTATTTCCAATTTCTTTGATGAAGTCTGCGTTCCTGCTCATTAGGCCAAAGGCAGATGACCTCAGACCATGTAAATTCCAGGATGAGATAGTAAGAGCTTTGTGTTCCATAGTGCCTAGTGTTGTTTTTGTGTGGTTTAGGCCAGGACCATTACAGTAGGTGTGAGCATGGCATGTTGAGCATCTGATACATACCTCTTAGGTTGCAGGATGGGGCTTGGGGGGGTGTAATAGTGGGGGTTAAGCCTGTTGCTCTGCTCACGGCCTGGGCATATGTCCTGCTGTCATGTTGAAGTCCTTGCCGCAGTGTGCATGGGGTGGGCAGAAGGGGCATAGGTCTGATATGGGGAGCCAATATTGGGTGTGACCAGGGTTTGCTTACGGTGGTCTTAGCTGGTTGGGGTGTGGCTGGTGATGCTGTGGTCTGGGTGTAGGTCATCTTGGCGTGGGTTCTCTCGGTGCAGGTCCTTCAGGAGGGGGTCTTGCGGGTCTGGGAGGGGGATCTCGCTGGTCTGGGCGGGTTGTCCGTTACTCTGTTGCTCCTGTGTGGGGTGCTGGGGCTACGGTTGAGGGTAACGTCCTTCAGGGCGCTGGCAAAAGTTGGAATTGCTGTCTTTTAGAGGTGGACCTGGTCGTAAAGGCTTTTCAAGTCCAGAGTTGAGTGGTGGGCCAGGTATACATTAGGTTTGAGGCACAGTCTCACGAACTGCTTGCATTCACCCGCTGTATGGTGACAGAGTGAAAGTCTTTTCGTCATAGCAGGGTGGAGATAACACAAAGCTAACAGGATAGGTTGTTAGGAGACGGTGGGGTCTGTTGGGTTGGTGGGTTCTGTGTTGTCTGTCCCATTGTGGTGTTGAGGTTGTGGTCCAGGTCTGAGGTGGGCTGTTCTGCTGGCTTGTCTGGGGGAGTGTCCTGCTCTCTGTCGAACTCAGCTTTCTGACCTCGTCCTTTAGTGCCATGTGTGCCTCTTTCAGTTCTCTCACCTCAGTCTGTAGAGCAGCCAGCTCTCTCAAGACAGCCGTCCATCTCCACCTTCTGCCCTCTGGGTCTTGTTGGGGGGTGTTGTTGTGCTGGTCTGTTTTGTGGGATTGTTCTGTCTGGATTGTGTGGACTAGATCTCTGAGCTCCACCATGTCTCTATGCAGCTCTGTGAATTTATCCATCTCAATGATGGAGGAGCAGTGCACCTGGGTGTGTTCAGTGTTGGGGGGGGTGACTATCCTTGTCTGCAGGATAGTTTGAAGAGGTGTGAAAAGACTCACTCAGGATGGGGGAGTCATCACAGAGAGAGAGAGCTTTTCCTGCTGTGCTCTCTCTTTGATCCCGTAAAAGTCCTGCTGGAACTGCATGAGGATGCCCTGCACCATTACTGTCCCAGACTTGTACATGATGACAGAGGTTGTTTCAATTTCCTCAATGTCTAGTATTCTGAGTTTCCACCCTGGGCCAATACCCTCTCTAATGACATAGAGGTAGTGTGCTCTTATAGCACTGTGCCATGCCAGGGGATGGTCTGGTTAATATAGCACTGTGCCATGCCAGGGGATGGTCTGGTTAATATAGCACTGTGTCATGCCAGCGGATGGTCTGGTTAATATAGCACTGTGCCATGCCAGGGGATGGTCTGGTTAATATAGCACTGTGTCATACCAGGAGATGGTCTGGTTAATATAGCACTCTGTCATACCAGGGGATGGTCTGGTTAATATAGCACTGTGTCATACCAGGGGATGGTCTGGTTAATATAGCACTGTGCCATAACTGGGGATGGTCTGGTTAATATAGCACTGTGTCATACCAGGGGATGGTCTGGTTAATATAGCACTGTGCCATGCCAGGGGATTGTCTGGTTAATATATGCACTGTGTCATACCAGGGGATGGTCTGGTTAATATAGCACTGTGTCATACCAGGGGATGGTCTGGTTAATATAGCACTGTGTCATGCCAGGGGATGGTCTGGTTAATATAGCACTGTGCCATGCCAGGGGAAGGTCTGTGTTAATATAGCACTGTGCCATGCCAGGGGATGGTCTGGTTAATATAGCATTGTGCCATGCCAGGCGATTGTCTGGTTAATATAGCACTGTGTAATACCAGGGGATGGTCTGGTTAATATAGCACTGTGCCATGCCAGGCGATGGTCTGGTTAATATAGCACTGTGCCATGCCAGGGGATGGTCTGGTTAATATATGCACTGTGTCATACCAGGGGATGGTCTGGTTAATATAGCACTGTGTCATACCAGGGGATGGTCTGGTTAATATAGCACTGTGTCATGCCAGGGCATGGTCTGGTTAATATAGCACTGTGCCATGCCAGGGGAAGGTCTGTGTTAATATAGCACTGTGCCATGCCAGGGGATGGTCTGGTTAATATAGCACTGTGCCATGCCAGGCGATGGTCTGGTTAATATAGCACTGTGTCATACCAGGGGATGGTCTGGTTAATATAGCACTGTGCCATGCCAGGCGATGGTCTGGTTAATATAGCACTGTGCCATGCCAGGGGATGGTCTGGTTAATATAGCACTGTGTCATACCAGGGGATGGTCTGGTTAATATAGCACTGTGTCATACCAGGGGATGGTCTGGTTAATATAGCACTGTGTCATACCAGGGGATGGTCTGGTTAATATAGCACTGTGTCATACCACCAAAAAGCTATTTTAAAATCAGACATATCGAGTGCATAGAGGAGGTCTGTATCTATAATTCTTAAAATAATTGTTATGCTTTTTGTGAACGTTTATCGTGAGTAATTTAGTAAAATGTTAGCGAATTCCCCGGAAGTTTGCGGGGGGTATGCTAGTTCTGAACGTCACATGCTAATGTAAAAAGCTGGTTTTTTATATAAATATGAACTTGATTGAACAAAACATGCATGTATTGTATAACATAATGTCCTAGGGTTGTCATCTGATGAAGATCATCAAAGGTTAGTGCTGCATTTAGCTGTCTTCTGGGTGTTTGTGACATTATATGCTAGCTTGAAAAATGGGGGTCTGATTATTTCTGGCTTGGTACTCTGCTGACATAATCTAATGTTTTGCTTTCGTTGTAAAGCCTTTTTGAAATCGGACAGTGTGGTTAGATTAACGAGAGTCTTGTCTATAGCTGTAAAATAGTCATATGTTTCAGAAATTGAAGTAATAGGATTTTTAAGGTTTTGAAAATCGCGCCACAGGCTTCAAGTGGCTGTTACGTAGGTGGGACGAATTCGTCCCGCCTAGCCCAGAGAGGATAAGCCATTGGGGCTTTAAACGCCTCTGTATTTGGGTGTGGGGGACTGTGAAACTTCTTGTTGGGCTCAAAAGTTTTCAGACATCTGACTTCACACTTCAGTGGTAATTGAAAGTGCCACCAGGTCTGTTCTGTCCTAGCAGCTTGGTAGCTTAGTATACTTATTTACCTAGCTTTATATATAACAATTACCTAGTGATTATTGTCTGTTACTTTTTAGCTTCAGAAGTAGCTTCAGACTGAATATTTCTCACTCAGTTTTGTGTTGGATGGTATTTCCAGGGGATTGTCTGGTTAATATATGCACTGTGTCATACCAGGGGATGGTCTGGTTAATATAGCACTGTGTCATACCAGGGGATGGTCTGGTTAATATAGCACTGTGCCATGACAGGGGATGGTCTGTGTTAATATAGCACTGTGCCATGCCAGGGGATGGTCTGGTTAATATAGCACTGTGTCATACCAGGGGATGGTCTGGTTAATATAGCACTGTGTCATACCAGGGGATGGTCTGGGTAATATAGCACTGTGTCATACCAGGGGATGGTCTGGTTAATATAGCACTGTGTCATACCAGGGGATGGTCTGGTTAATATAGCACTGTGTCATACCAGGGGATTGTCTGTGTGGAAAATTAAGTTGCTTACGTTCCCCTCTTTGTAGCAGTCAGCAAATAGTGTCTCTGCATTGTCCTTGGGGAGCTTTTTACTGTACTTATTCCTTGCAGTGTTGTTTTTTATATCCATGGGGTACTGTATTGTAATTACCTCTGGACAGGGATAACCTGTTTGGGCTAGGGGGCAGTATTGACACGGCTGGATAAAAAACATACCCGATTTAATCTGGTTACCACTCCTACCCAGTAACTAGAATATGCATATACTTATTACATATGGATAGAAAACACCCTAAAGTTTCTAAAACTGTTTGAATGGTGTCTGTGAGTATAACAGAACTCAAATGGCAGGTCAAAACCTGAGAGATTCCTTTACAGGAAGTGGCCTGTCTGACCATTTCTGGAACTTCTTTGCCATCTCTATCGTTTACTAAGGATCTCTGCTCTAACGTGACACTTCCTACGTCGTCCATAGGCGCTCAGAGCCCGGGAAAAACCTGAATGTCGTCATCCCAGCCCCAGGCTGAAACACATTATCGCCTTTCTCAAGTGGCCGATCAAGGGACTCTGGGCTTAGGCGCGTGACCTGACCGCCCCCGTCTTTGTGATTTTTTCCTCTGTTTGCCGAAAAGGAGATTCCCGGTCGGAATATTATCGCTTTTCTACGAGAAAAATGGCATAAAAATTGATTTTAAACAGCGGTTGACATGCTTCGAAGTACGGTAATGGAATATTTAGAATTTTTTTGTCACGAATTGCGCCATGCGCACGACCCTTCTTTACCATTTTGGATAGTGTCTGGAACGCACGAACAAAACGCCGCTATTCGGATATAACGATGGATTATTTTGGACCAAACCAACATTTGTTATTGAAGTAGCAGTCCTGGGAGTGCATTATGACGAAGACAACAAAAGGTAATCAAACTTTTATAATAGTAAATATGATTATGGTGAGTGCTAAACTTGCCGGGTGTCTAAATAGCTAGCCCGTGATGCCTGGGCTATGTACTTAGAATATTGCAAAATGTGCTTTCACCAAAAAGCTATTTTAAAATCAGACATATCGAGTGCATAGAGGAGGTCTGTATCTATAATTCTTAAAATAATTGTTATGCTTTTGTGAATGTTTATCGTGAGTAATTTAGTAAAATGTTAGCGAATTCCCCGGAAGTTTGCGGGGGGGGGGTATGCTAGTTCTGAACGTCACATGCTAATGTAAAAAGCTGGTTTTTTATATAAATATGAACTTGATTGAACAAAACATGCATGTATTGTATAACATAATGTCCTAGGGTTGTCATCTGATGAAGATCATCAAAGGTTAGTGCTGCATTTAGCTGTCTTCTGGGTTTTTGTGACATTATATGCTAGCTTGAAAAATGGGGGTCTGATTATTTCTGGCTTGGTACTCTGCTGACATAATCTAATGTTTTGCTTTCGTTGTAAAGCCTTTTTGAAATCGGACAGTGTGGTTAGATTAACGAGAGTCTTGTCTATAGCTGTAAAATAGTCATATGTTTCAGAAATTGAAGTAATAGGATTTTTAAGGTTTTGAAAATCACGCCACAGGCTTCAAGTGGCTGTTACGTAGGTGGGACGAATTCGTCCCGCCTAGCCCAGAGAGGATAAGCCATTGGGGCTTTAAACGCCTCTGTATTTGGGTGTGGGGGACTGTGAAACTTCTTGTTGGGCTCAAAAGTTTTCAGACATCTGACTTCACACTTCAGTGGTAATTGAAAGTGCCACCAGGTCTGTTCTGTCCTAGCAGCTTGGTAGCTTAGTATACTTATTTACCTAGCTTTATATATAACAATTACCTAGTGATTATTGTCTGTTACTTTTTAGCTTCAGAAGTAGCTTCAGACTGAATATTTCTCACTCAGTTTTGTGTTGGATGGTATTTCCAGGTTCCGCTGTGTTTCTTGTGCAGGTTTTTGGTTTGTTAGAAGTTTTTTCTTGATAGTCCTTGGTAGTAATAGTCCATTCAGGTAATTTTGTCCAAAATCAAGGTTTTATGTCAGGAATTGTGATTTGGATTGAAGGTTTTAATGTTGAGGTTGGTGTCCTGTTTAAGTCCTTGTGAAGAAATTCTAGTTTATCTACATTTATCCAACTCTAGAATTATATATTTTTTGCATAAGAACTCAGGAGCTCTCTCTCTCTCTCTCTCTCTCTCTCTCTCTCTCCCTCTCCCTCTCCAATTAGAAATAATTTATTGGCATGGGAAACATATGTTTACATTGCCAAAGGAAGTGAAATAGATAATCAACAAAAGTTAAATAAACAATAAAAAATGAACAGTAAACATTACACTTACAAAAGTTCCAAAATAATAAAGACATTTCAAATGTAATATTATGTGTATATATACAGTGTTGTAATAATGTGCAAATAGTTAAAGTACAAACAGGAAAATAAATATAGGTTGTCTCTCTTTCTCTCTCCCTCTGACTGTGTGTGTCTCTCTTTCTCTGACTGTGTGTCTCTCTTTCTCTCTCCCTCTGACTGAGTGTGTCTCTTTCACTCAATTGGTCTGATGAATGCATAACAGTTGCAGTGTGTATTTTATTCCACATGGTGGGATGCTTTCCAAACTCCAGCACCATGCTCTCACACAGGCCGCTGCGCATACACGAAATCAAAGACTTCTAGTGGACCTAGTGGTGTGAGGCATTTGTGCTGCTTGTGTATGTGTGTGTGTGTTCACTGTATTGCCAGGGGGTAAGAGTGTGACGGTGTGGGTGGTGACAGCTACAGGCCAAAGCTAGACAAGCAAATCTCAACTCTGATCTGAGGGCAGACGCCCCCACACACACACACACACACACACACACACACACACACACACACACACACACACACACACACACACACACACACACACACACACACACACACACACACACGTCTTCCTGGGGCTGTTTGGACAGGGGAACAGCATGGTCATCTGGTGCATCAAAGCTGGGACAGAGAGACTGAAGAACAGCTTCTATCTCAAGGCCATCAGACTGCTAAACAGCAATCACTAACTCAGAGAGGCTGCTGCCTACACTGAGACCCAATCACTGGCCACTTTAATAAATGGATCACTAGTCACTTTAAACAATGGCATTTTAAATAATACCACTTTAATAATGTTTACATGTCTTACATTACTCATATCATATGTATATACTGTATTTTATACCATCTATTGCACCTTGCCTATGCCAATTGGCCATCACTCATCCATATATTTATATGTACATATTCTCATACCCCCCTTTTAGATTTGTGTGCATTAGGTAGTTGTTGGGGAAATGTTAGGGTACTTGTTAATTATTACTGCACTGTTGGAACCAGAAGCACAAGCATTTCACTACACTCACATTGACATCTGCTAACCATGTGTATCTGACAAATACAATTTGATTTGATCTAAGTACTCAACCTTCCCCCCATCACACTGCTTATCAGACAAGTTCACCAGGGAATAAATACCACACTCTGTTGGTTACACAGATATGACCGTCTGATAAACAACAATAAAAATATATTAAATAAAGGTTATACACTTGTAACAGATACAAAAAAAACAAAAAAAAAACATTTTGTATTTGTCATAGACAAGACTAATATGAGATGAAAGGTGAGTTCAGGAAGCCAAGCTAGAGCTGTGTGAGACGTTCACATCAATGGGAGCTGACGTTTTGATCAAGATAGACCTTAAGAAAATATGCACATTTTCTCCAACACAAAAACATACAAATATGTATTTTACAGTGAACTCCTATAGTTAGTCACTCAGTGCTTGAGGCGTCACTACAGACACCCTGGTTCGAATCCAGGCTGTATCACAACCGGCCGTAATTGGGAGTTCCATAGGGCGGCGCAAAATTGGCCCAACGTCGTCCAGGTTTGGCCGGTGTAGGCCGTCATTGTAAATAAGAATTTGTTCTTAACTGACTTGTCTAGTTAAATAAAGGTTCAATCATTTTTTTTTAAAGTAGGGCTCAAGTTACTTGCTTATAATGTTGTATAAAATGTTTGAAAGGCCTATCATTGTTACCGAACACAGTGAAATGCTTGTAAAAAAAGCAAAGTCTGTCCTAGTCCCCTCCTCTCTACCTAACTTTCCCTCACAGTCCTTTCAGTTTCCCTTGAGTCCCGTTAGATTGGCAGTTCAGGTCTACCTTAGTTATCCCTCACCCATTATAGCCCTGTGATTACAAACCAATCAGAGCGCTTGAAAAGGCGCATCTGAACACTGCACCCACCCATTCAGGTCAGAGTGTTATCATCGTCCGAAGAAAGATGACGCACATTTTTCTGAGGACTATTTTTATAAAGAATATCTGAATGTTCTGCGTGCATCGAAATAACCACAATTCATTCAGATTAACACAAGAACTATTCCACCAAGATTTATTCCCAGTCAAGATCCAAAGTATATAATCAGGATTCATGGTATATAATCAAAGTGTATCGGTGAAGAGGAAAAGGAATTAAAACTCTGAAAAGAGAAGCATCGGCATTGTTCTTACCAGACATCCTGTAGAGGGTCTGAACCCAAATCACAGTCAGTACTAGCGGATGAGGACATTCACAGCCAACCTCTTAGACTGATGAGGACATTCACAGCCGACCTCTTAGACGAATGAGGACATTCACAGCCGACCTCTTAGACGGATGAGGACATTCACATACAACTCCTCAAACGGGTGAAGGCATTCACAGCCGACCTCTTAGAAGGGTGAGGGCATTCACAGCTGACCGTTCAGACGGGTGAGGGCATTCACAGCCGACTGGTCAGACGGGTGAGGACATTCACAGCCGACCGTTCAGACGGGTGAGGGCATTCACAGCCAACCGTTCAGACGGGTGAGGGCATTCACAGCCGACCGGTCAGACGGGGGATGGCATTCACAGCCGACCGTTCAGACGGGGGATGGCATTCACAGCCGACCGTTCAGATGGGTGAGGACATTCACAGGCGACCGTTCAGACGGGTGAGGGCATTCACAGCTAACCCCTCAAACAGGTGAGGGCATTCACAGCTGACCATTTAGACGGGTGACGGCATTCGTAGCTGACCGTTCAGAAGGGTGAGGGCATTCACAGCCGACCTCTTAGACGGGTGATGGCATTCACAGCTAACTCCTCAGACGGGTGAGGGCAGCCGACCGTTCAGACGGGTGAGGGCATTCACAGCAACCTGCCTGCACATAGTTTGAAGTACAATACCAACATATCTTGGGGCGGCAGGAAGCCTAGTTATCCCTCACCCATCATAGCCCTGTGATTACAAACCAATCAGAGCGCTTGAAAAGGTGCATCTGAACACTGCACCCACTGCACTCAGGTCAGAGTGTTATCGTCGTCCGAAGAAAGAAGACACACATTTTTCATGAGCATTGGGCCAGTAACCAAAAGCTTGCTAGATAGAATCCCCGAGCTGACAAGGTAAAAATCTGTCGTTCTGCCCCTTAACAAGGCAGTTTACCCACTGTTCCTAGGCCGTCATTGTAAATAAGAATTTGTTCTTAACTGACTTGCCTAGTTTCTAAATAGCTACTGTAGTAGGTCAAAGCTGTGCACTGGAAAACCTTGGTAGAGCATGGGTGGAATAGGCATTGTGGTGCTCATGTGAATTTCCTTTCTATTCCGACTTCAGACCATTGCCTTTTCTCTCTTAAAACATTGTTTTTGTTTTTTGAATACAATAAAGAATTAGATAGATTATGCTTAGTTGTTTACAATATGATTATCAAAAAATACTTGAAAATGTCCATTTCAAAATGTACTTGTAATACAGTATAAACTATTGCAAATAACAAAATATACATGTTGATTATGCTGCAAAATGTATTGACATTCTGAAATGACATACAATTCTCCGATGATTACAATTACACTACATGTATAAATGATTGAATTTGACGTTATTTTAACAAAACTAGCTGTCTCTTTGTCAGCGTTTCTCTGAAAGGAAAGACGTCTTACGGATGATAAAGGAGACATAATGACTATCATTATGTCCATTTATGTAAGGCACAATGACCGGCTACCAACAGCTACCAAGTAAATGTGTGTGTGTGTGTGTGTGTGTGTCGTGTGTGTGTGTGTGTGCATGTGCGTGTGTGAGCAGCGGGAGACGTGGGGACTACCTGGTGCCATGGTAACAAAACATTTATCCATAATGGTGATAGATGGCAGAGACATCGCCAGCAGGCAAATTAGTCTTAATGGCAGGGAACGCAGTGTGGAGGATAGAAGTGTTTCTGTGTACATGCGGGTGTGTGTGTGTGTGTGTGTGTGTGTGTGTGTGTGTGTGTGTGTGTGTGTGTGTGTGTGTGTGTGCGTGTGTGTGCGTGTGTGTGTCTGTGTGTCTGTGTGTGTGTGAGTGATTCACCCATCATGAGAGGAGATGGAGGCTGAAAGGTAAAGGGACCAGATGCATTCTGAGCAACAACGATGGAACAGTGACCTCCCTGGCATCAGTGACTGTGGAAATGCATATGAGTATGAATAAGTGTTCATACGCATGTATGATGTTGTTCATGAGCTAGTGGGAACAGTGTTACAGTAGTGACTGGGCCAGTATAATGTAGGAAGGGGTAAAAGCCCAGTCTTACAGCAGTGATTGGGTCAGTATTCTGTAGGTAGGGGTAAACGACCAGTAAAACAGTAGTGATTGGGTCAGTATTACGTAGGTAGGGGTAAAGGACCAGTGTTACAGTAGTGATTGGGTCAGTATACTGTAGGCAGGGGTAAAGGCCCAGAGCAACAGTAGTGATTGGGACAGTAAAAGCCTAGTGATACAGTAGTGATTGGGTCAGTGTAATGTATGTAGGGGTAAAGGATCAGTGTTACAGTAGTGATTGGGTCAGTATAATGTAGGTAGGGGTAAAGGACCAGTGTTTCAGTAGTGATTGGGTCAGTATAATGTAGGTAGGGGTAAAGGCCCAGTGTTACAGTAGTGATTGGGTCAGTATAATGTAGGTAGGGGTAAAGGACCAGTGTTTCAGTAGTGATTGGGTCAGTATAATGTAGGTAGGGGTAAAGGACCAGTGTTTCAGTAGTGATTGGGTCAGTATAATGTAGGTAGGGGTAAAGGCCCAGTGTTACAGTAGTGATTGGGTCAGTATAATGTAGGTAGGGGTAAAGGATCAGTGATACAGTAGTGATTGGGTCAGTATAATGTAGGTAGGGGTAAAGGCCCGGTGATACAGTAGTGATTGGGTCAGTATAATGTAGGTTGGGGTAAAGGACCAGTGTTTCAGTAGTGATTGGGTCAGTATAATGTAGGTAGGGGTAAAGGACCAGTGTTTCAGTAGTGATTGGGTCAGTATAATGTAGGTAGGGGTAAAGGCCCAGTGTTACAGTAGTGATTGGGTCAGTATAATGTAGGTAGGGGTAAAGGATCAGTGATACAGTAATGATTGGGTCAGTATAATGTAGGTAGGAGTAAAGGATCAGTGATACAGTAGTGATTGGGTCAGTATAATGTAGGTAGGGGTAAAGGATCAGTGATACAGTAGTGATTGGGTCAGTATAATGTAGGTAGGGGTAAAGGATCAGTGTTACAGTAGTGATTGGGTCAGTATAATGTAGGTAGGCGTAAAGGATCAGTGATACAGTAGTGATTGGGTCAGTATAATGTAGGTAGGGGTAAAGGACCAGTGTTTCAGTAGTGATTGGGTCAGTATAATGTAGTTGGGGGTAAAGGATCAGTGTTACAGTAGTGATTGGGTCAGTATAATGTAGGTAGGGGTAAAGGCCCGGTGATACAGTAGTGATTGGGTCAGTATAATGTAGGTTGGGGTAAAGGTCTAGTGTTTCAGTAGTGATTGGGTCAGTATAATGTAGGTAGGGGTAAAGGCCCAGTGATACAGTAGTGATTGGGTCAGTATAATGTAGGTCGGGGTAAAGGCCCAGTGTTACAGTAGTGATTGGGTCAGTATAATGTATGTAGGGGTAAAGGATCAGTGTTTCTGTGTGTGTTACTGTGTGTGTTTCTCTGTGTGTGTTTCTGTGTGTGTGTGTTTCTGTGTGTGTGTGTTTCTGTGTGTGTGTGTTTCTGTGTGTGTGTGTTTCTGTGTGTGTGTGTGTGTGTTTCTGTGTGTTTCTGTGTGTGTGTGTTTCTGTGTGTGTGTGTGTGTTTCTGTGTGTGTGTGTTTCTGTGTGTGTGTGTGTTTCTGTGTGTGTGTTTGCTCAGAGGGAAACGGTGGCGCTGTTTAAAATGGGCTGAATGTCAGCATCTAATCAAAATATCTCGGAGCATAACGCACTCAATGATGCAGACCCTTTTTAAACTGTCCCTTTGCTTCCTATTGCCACGTTTGACCCAGCTGCATAGTCAACCAATCCCATTCCATCTCTTCAACCGAGCCTTTGCCACTGCTAGACGTCCTCAGCCGCAATCAAATTATTTACCAACAATTAAAAAACTAAATGATATACCCCTGCAACAGTTACCTGTCAGTGACTGTGAATTTGATCAGACGGCTCCAAGAAGATCCTGAAAGCTTGTGTCTCCCTCCTTCAAAACCAGATGGGCTTTATTGAATTCAGTCCTGATTTCATAAGACCCACAGAGCATAATACACATTGCAAAAAGCTCTCTTTTTACAAGTAACCTTTTAGTGAACACACAGTGTAGCATACTATCAGTTCCCAAACTTTCAACCTAAGCTTGAACCGTACCCCGCTGTACAAGTTAGTCCTGACCAGCCGTTTTAGAAACACTGTTTTTTAATAGATTCTGCTAAAATTAATCAAATGGAAACATAGAAATGGAAAGAAGCTCAACCATCTTGAGTCGAGGGGCAACCAAACAATTTGATAAACACTGAAAAGGAAAAGGTGCAGCTCTTGCTCACCAGTAAAATCCTATTTAATAACGAATTACGTTAAGCGGTAATATGTTTTCGTAATGGTGAGCGAGTGTTTGCGCCTTTTTCTTTTCAAATCTAAAACGTACATACTGCCAGCAGTCTCACCTCTTTGAGGCAGCCCATGAAGTTGTTGCTGACAGGAGATCCAGGCAGGTCGGCGGTACTGGGGCTTCCACCCACGTAGAAGAAGTCATCGGACCCCAGCATGGTGTAGTCCTCCTGGGTGTAGCCTGTGGTCGTCAGGATACCGTCAACCGATAACGTCACCTAGACAACGGGAAGAACCAGGAAGGAGAAAGTCCACTCATGACCATCTTGGGGTTGGTTAGCAATTGGGTAAGGTTCCTCTTATGTACCAGGGACTAGGTTTGTCAGGGTTTTTTGTCTGGATATTGTCTCAGTTGTGTTTTGGTTTTGCTCGCTCTATAGAGTCCCAAAACCAGGACCGTGTCACTGGATTCCTCAGTGATTATGTCACGTACTTCAACTCTTAGGTTCAACAAGGTCAGGTAGAGAAAATATATCAGCAGTATATTTTCTTTAACTTTGAATGCAGGTTAGAATATGTGATTTCTTTCTTTTGGAATTTGGTTAGGTTTGAATGGTTAGTAAGATGCCAACAACACCAAGGACAAATTGATTGTGCTTATTTTAGTTCAACTGATAGGTGGTTTATTGAGACATTGACAAGCATAGGGAAGATGCTAATTCCACACATGAGGAGTATTAAATATCATTCCATATTGCAGTGAGATACTGGCTAAATACAAAATGAGTTGAGTGAATGGGGGTGCAACCATAAAGTGAGGCCCACCCCTCTAAGTTAGCTGGATGGAACATACCAAAGGCCAAGCACTACACACTCAGACCACACCAAAAGCCATGAGGGGTGGGGGGGGGGGGGGGGGGGTTCAAGGCAGGTGTAGCATACCAATCACCACACTAACATGCAGTGCACGCAAAATAACAGCTTGAATGGCAGGTGAGAGTTGGGTGTTAGGTAGGTTTTCTGGAAAGCAAAGGATGAGAATGGTGTGAGAATGGAGGGAGAGGGGGAGAGGTTTAGGCATGTCATGCGCCACTGTCTACTGGAAACAACTGTCAGAGCTCCCATTGGTGACCTTTTGGGTTTTCCTTTCCTATTTTGTTGTAGTTGTAGTTGTGGAAAAGATGCAGGCAGTTTGGTCAACAGTCATCAGCCAAAAGATAGGGAATGCATGGAGGCTTTAGTAAAACAGTATATCCCTAAAGAAAGACTAGATCTGGAGGGCTTTGGAAGAGAGGAAGAAGTTGTAGAAAAGTTGTAGAAAAGCAGAAAAGAAGGAGGAGAGAAGCTATTGTGAGAAACAGGAAGATGAAAGAGAGAGGGAGGGACAGGGGGAGGAAATCAAATATAAAGAAAGCCAAGAAATACCAAACACAGGAAGAAGGAAGAAAGGGAGGGAATAAAGAGGGGAGGGAAGATGGGAAATAAAGAGGGGGAGGGTAGATGGGAAATAAAGAGGGGGAGGGAAGATGGGAAATAAAGAGGGGAGGGAAGAGGGGAAATAAAGAGGGGAGGGAAGAGGGGAAATAAAGAGGGGAGAGAAGAGGGGAATGAAGAAAGGGAGGGAATAAAGAGGGGGAGGGAAGATGGGAAATAAAGAGGGGGAGGGAAGATGGGAAATAAAGAGGGGAGGGAAGAGGGGAAGGAAGAAAGGGAGGGAATAAAGAGGGGAGGGAAGATGGGAAATAAAGAGGGGGAGGGTAGATGGGAAATAAAGAGGGGAGGGAAGAGGGGAAGGAAGAAAGGGAGGGAATAAAGAGGGGGAGGGAAGATGGGAAATAAAGAGGGGAGGGAAGAGGGGAAATAAAGAGGGGAGGGAAGAGGGGAAATAAAGAGGGGAGAGAAGAGGGGAAGGAAGAAAGGGAGGGAATAAAGAGGGGGAGGGAAGATGGGAAATAAAGAGGGGGAGGGAAGATGGGAAATAAAGAGGGGAGGGAGGAGGGGAAGGAAGAAAGGGAGGGAATAAAGAGGGGAGGGAAGATGGGAAATAAAGAGGGGAGGGAAGAGGGGAAATAAAGAGGGGAGAGAAGAGGGGAAGGAAGAAAGGGAGGGAATAAAGAGGGGGAGGGAAAATGGGAAATAAAGAGGGGGAGGGAAGATGGGAAATAAAGAGGGGAGGGAAGAGGGGAAGGAAGAAAGGGAGGGAATAAAGAGGGGAGGGAAGATGGGAAATAAAGACGGGGAGGGTAGATGGGAAATAAAGAGGGGAGGGAAGAGGGGAAATAGAGGGGAGGGAAGAGGGGAAGGAAGAAAGGGAGGGAATAAAGACGGGGAGGGAAGATGGGAAATAAAGAGGGGGAGGGAAGAGGGAGAAGGAAGAAAGGGAGGGTATAAAGAGGGGAGGGAAGAAGGGGGAGGAGGAGGGGGAAGGAAGGAGAACAGAAAACCCCAAAGGAAAATAGGAATGATATATACCAGACAATGGAGTTTGTTTACCATAGCGTGTCCAATGCCTGATTGCTTTGAGGAAAAGGGGGGAAGAAATGAAAATAAATAGTGAACCAGAGGGGTTGTTAATTAATAAAAAAACGAAATAAACAATATGAATAAAGAATGATGAAGACTTTGGATTGGGTGTTGTTAGTACAATAGCTGGTTTGGCAATGGTCAGTAGGACAATGATTCATTCCATGAGTGAGTGGTTAGATGTCGTTTTCTACAAAAGCTTGTTCCCAGGGAGATAAGACAGAGAGAGTGACTGAGAAAGAGAAAGACTGGGGGATACTCAATGGACTATAACTCAATGTGTAAATCCAGACTGTTCCATAGGTAGAGGGATGAACCTTAGTCGTAGTAATATCAAAATGTTTAAAATGAAATGTCAAAAACAACATCTGACATTAATGTATTTTACAAAATATAGTCTAAATTAAAATTGTTTCAAATTATAATCTAACTACAAATTCCTTACATCTCATAGTTGAAATCCAAGGTCCTAGTCTATCTTTGGCCCCCTCACCTAGAGCCAGAAACCTCCCTCCATCCACTCTCACTGAGGAGGGGAAAGGGAACAAGACCTTGACTATTAACATATTTCAGAATGCGGATTTCTGGGCGATTTTACAGCTGAACTGAGATCAGTCTAGAGTAAACAGGAGCCATTGTGGTTGACTGGAGCTTCCCTCTGCCAGCAGCCACGATCAGGGAGAGATAGAGAGAGAGAGAGAAGCAGTCTCCTGAACACATCAAAAGTGTGATGGCTTCTGGGAGGGAGAGAGAGACAGAGAGAGCGAGAGAGAGAGCGAGAGAAGCAATCTCCTGAACACATAAAATGTGTGATGGTTTCTGGTAGAGAGAGAGACAGAGAGAGAGAGAGAATAGTGGGGGGTTCTGCTCACAGAGGCAAACAGTGAGCCTTGATGGACAGAAGAAAATCCGACAGGAAATTGGTGCTCTTGGAATTCAGAAAATATGGAGAAAATTAATACGGGAAAGTAAGTCAAAGTAGGCATGAAATAAACAATGTTTTTAGTACATAGTAAGTCATTGCGATTAAAAATATAGTCTTAAGAAGAAAACAAAATCAAACGAACTGTAGGAATTCTTGTGAACTTTTCCATCTATGATCGACAAACTAAAAGAACAGGAGAATGTATGACGCTCGATAAAAACTATTTAGGAACTGAACCCAATTAAGATTGAATTAATAACTAAACATATCACGGGTCTTTCACCTAGTATCAGTTATCCTGCATATACTTTTACATATACATATATATACATATATATATATATATATATACACATATATATGTATGTGTATATATATATGTGTATATATATATATGTATATATATGTATATGTAAAAGTATATGCAGGATAACTGATACTAGGTGAAAGACCCGTATATGTTTAGTTATTAATTCAATCTTAATTGGGTTCAGTTCCTAAATAGTTTTTATCGAGCGTCATACATTCTCCTGTTCTTTTAGTTTGTTGATCATAGATGGAAAAGTTCACAAGAATTCCTACAGTTCGTTTGATTTTGTTTTCTTCTTAAGACTATATATTTTTTTAAATATATATATGTGTGTTTATATACATGTTATACGTGTTAGCACCCTCCCTAGCCAAAATGTCCTGTCTCACCCTCCCTAGCCACAATTTCCTGTCTCACCCTCCCTAGCCACAATTTCCTGTCTCACCCTCCCGAGCCACTATTACCTGTCTCACCCTCCCTAGCCACAATTTCCTGTCTCACCCTCCCGAGCCACTATTACCTGTCTCACCCTCCCTAGCCACTATTACCTGTCTGAGGTTACGTGTGACCTTGACTTCGTGCCAGGCATTGTCATTGAACTTCCCGTTGACAGGCTCCACGATGGCCTCGAAGGCCCCGGAGCCCAGGTTGATGACCAGGGACACGGCTCCGTCCTTCAGGGCCAGGTTGACATAGTCAGCAGACTTCCCCGTGTGGAGGATCAGGCCATTGCGCTGCCACGTCTTGAAGGAGAGTGTGATCTCGTCGCTGGAGGACTGGATAGGGTTCTGGGACAGGTCGTAGCAGAAGTACTCAGAGCCGCGGAACGTGGCCACATTCTCCTCCCGCGCTGCAAGGGAACAGAGAACAGGTGTTAGAAACCAACGATAAAGATAAACCAAAGAGAAAAAGGAGGGAGAGGTTAGGACCTAATATAGAAAACACAACAGAGAAACTTGAGATGTTATTAGCATGAAGACTCTCCAGATACCTAGGACATTCAAAGATGTAGTCAAGACACAATTAAAGCAACCCCAGCATACACTTAGTCAGGCAAAAATGTGCGTAACAGACACCAATAATACTGAGAAGATACAGGATAGACTGAGTTTCAGGGCAGCGTGACAATCAAATATAACATTTGGAGAGAGGGAGTGTCAGGCATAGCTATCGTCAAACATTATCAGAATGCTAATTTTGCAGCTGGAATCGGTATTTCCTGTGAAATGGCAGGATTGTGATAAAGGGTTATGCTTTAAATTAGATAGAAGGGAGGAGAGAAAAAGAGGGCATGAGAGAGAGAGAGAGAGAGAGAGAGAAGGAGCGAGAGAGAAAGAGAGAAGGAGCGAGAGAGAGAGAGAGAGAAGGAGAGAGAGAAGGAGCGAGAGAGAGAGAGAAAAAGAGAGAGAAAAAGAGAGAGTAGAGGGAGCATCAAGGAGATGAACATTGTTGAGCACATTCAGGCCTTGGCGAAAGAGAGAAAGACAGAGAGAGGAGACAGAGAGAGGAGACAGAGAGAGGGGAGTGGAGAGAAAGACAGAAGACAGATAGGGAATGAGACAAAATAAGAGAGTGAATGGCTAGTGAGTAAGAAAGAAAGAGGGTGAGGGAGGGAGGGAGGGAGGGAGGGAGGGAGGGAGGGAGGGAGGGAGGGAGGGAGGGAGGGAGGGAGGGAGGGAGGGAGGGAGAAAAAGAGGGCCGTCTGGTGCACTTATCTGTGAGATCATCTTCAATTAGCTCTCTGTCTGCAAAGTGGAGTGATGCTGGGGAGTGTGTGGGTTTAGCCATGGCCAGGCGGAATATATCAGAGCCAGCCAGCCAGCGCTAGCCGCTCCGCTCCATCTCTGGCTCTGGGCTACAACATGTTCTCTGCATACTCAATAAGGCCCTGGTCGACTGGAAATGGCTTCCGTCTTTGATCCTCTGAATAAAGCGGCTACAGAGTCTTCAGGCCTCATTTCCTCAAAAGGAATCCATTCCACAGTGAAAATGGCACTTGGCTAGAATGTGTGCCTCAGGCCCAGGTCCAGGGCTGAACGAGCAGAGGGTAATTTGACCCATAGAATTACATACAGGATTTCTATGATTTGACATCACAATAGGTCAACTGTCAGGTGCAGCCTGGGTGAAGCTAAACATTTGCCATAAGATAATAAATTATATTCATCTGACCTGCCTGGGTCAAAGACACGTCAAATAATGATTTAGATTGGAGTTTTGAGACTATTCCAGTTCTATTGTATTGGAAAAACTACATTCAAGTGCAGCTCAAGTATATTGGAAGAATATACATATATATATAAACTCAGCAGAAAAAGAAATGTCCTCTCACTGTCAACTGTGTTTATTTTCAGCAAACTTAACATGTCTAAATATTTGTACGAACATAAGATTCAACAACTGAGACATAAACTGAACAAGTTCCACAGACATGTGACTAACAGAAATTGAATAATGTGTCCCTGAAAAAAGGGGGGGTGGGGGTCAAAATCAAAAGTTACAGTCAGTATCTGGTGTGGACACCAGCTGCATTGTCACGACTTCTGCCGAAGTCGGTTCCTCTCCTTGTTCGGGCGGTGTTCAGCAGTCGACGTCACCGGTCTTCTAGCCTTAGCCGATCCATTTTTCATTTTCCATTTGTTTTGTCTTGTTTTCCCACACACGTGGTTTTCATTCCCTCATTACGTGTTGTGTGTTTAACCCTCTGTTCCCCCCATGTCTTTGTGTGGTACTGTTTGTTGTAAGTGCTTGTGCACATTGTTGTCTGGTGCACGATGGGTTTTGTACCCATTCTTTATTATTCTGGATGCCGGTGGTTATATGTATATTTAAATTAAACTGCTCCGGTTATTACCCAGTTCTGCTCTCCTCCGCCTGCCCTGGCGTAAGTTGGGTCCGCAGTTTGTGGGGCCATTTAAAGTCCTGAGGAGACTGAACGAGGTGAGTTACAGATTACAGTTTCCCCCCGATTACCGTATTAACCCCTCGTTCCATGTGTCTCTCCTCAGGCCGGTGGTGGCTGGCCCGGTCCAGGAGTCTGAGGTGCGCGAGGTTCCTCCACCCCCTCTGGACAACGAGGGGGCCCCGGCATACTCCGTTCGTTCCATACTGGACTTGAGGCGTCGGGCGAGGGGCCTTCAGTACCTCGTGGACTGGGAGGGGTATGGCCCGGAGGAGAGATGCTGGGTTCCGGTGGAGGACGTGTTGGACCCTTCAATGCTGCAGGAGTTCCACCGTCTCCGTCCGCATCGCCCTGCACCTCGCCCTACGTGTTGTCCCCGAGGCCGGTGTTGACGCGTGGCTCCAAGGGCGGGGTACTGTCACGACTTCTGCCGAAGTCGGTTCCTCTCCTTGTTCGGGCGGTGTTTGGCGGTCGACGTCACAGGTCTTCTAGACTTCGCCGATCCATTTTTCATTTTCCATTTGTTTTGTCTTGTTTTCCCACACACATGCTTTTCATTCCCTCATTACGTGTTGTGTGTTTAACCCTCTATTCCCCCCATGTCTTTGTGTGGTACTGTTTGTTGTAAGTGCTTGCACATTGTTGTCTGGTGCGCGACAGGTTTTTTACCCATTCTTTATTATTCTGGATGCCGCCCGATATATGTGTCTGACTTCGCTGCCACCAGTTATGCACCCCTTACATGCATTAAGTACTGCAGTGCATCTTCTCCTCATAGACTGCACCAGATTTGGCAGTTCTTGCTGAGAGATATTACCCCACACTTCCAGCAAGGCACCTGCAAGTTCCAAGACATTTCTGGAGGGAATGGCCCTAGCCCTCACCCTCCGATCCAACAGATCCCAGACGTGCTAAATGGGATTGAGATCCGGGCTTTTCGCTGGCCATGGCAGAACACTGACATACCTGTCTTTCAGGAAATCACACACAGAACGAGCAGTATGACTGGTGGCATTGTCATACTGGAGGGGCATGTCAGGATGAGCCTGCAGGAAGGGTACCACATGAGGGAGAAGGATGTCTTCCCTGTAACGCACAGTACTACGTTTGCCTGCAATGACAACAAGCTCAGTCTGATGATGCTGTGACACACCGCCCCAGACCATGACGGACCCTCCACCTCCAAATCCATCCCGCTCCAGAGTACAGACCTAAAGGCGAAACCGACCATCACCCCTGGTGAAACAAAACCACAACTCGTCAGTGAAGAGCACTTTTTGCCAGTCCTGTCTGGTCCAGCAATGGTGGGTTTGTGCCCATAGGTGACGTTGTTGCCGGTGATGTCTGGTGAGTACCTGCCTTACAACAGGCCTACAAGTCCTCAGTCCAGCCACTCTCAGCCTATTGCGGACAGTCTGAGCACTGTTGGAGGGATTGCGCGTTCCTGGTGTAACCTGTGCAGGTGTTGTTAGACGTGGTCTTCCACTACGAGGACGATCAGCTGTCCGTCCTGTCTCCCTGTAGCGCTGTCTTAGGCGTCTCACAGTACGGATATTGCAATTTATTGCCCTGGCCACATCTGCAGTCCTCATGCCTCCTTGCAGAATGGCTAAGGCACATTCACACAGATGAGCATGGACCCTGGGCATCTTTCTTTTGGTGTATTTCAGAGTCAGTAGAAAGGCCTCTTTATTGTCCTAGGTTCTCATAACTGTGACCTTAATTGCCTACCGTCTGTAAGCTGTTAGTGTATTAATGACCGTTCCACAGGTGCATGTTCATTGAACAAGCATGGAAAACAGTGATTAAACCCTTTACAATGAAGTTATTTGGATTTTCACAAATTATCTTTGAAAGACAGGGTCCTGAAAATGGGACATTTCTGTTCTTGCTGAGTTTATATATATATAGACATCAAAACTATGAAATAACACATATGGAATCATGTAGTAAACTAAAAAGTTTTCAACAAATCAAAATATAGTTTATATTTGGGATTCTTCAAAGTAGCCACCCTTTGCGTTGATGACCGCTTTGTACATACTTGGCATTCTATCAACCAGCTTCATTGGGTAGTCACCTGGAATGCATTTCAATTAACAGGTGTGCCTTGTTAAAAGTTAATATGTGGAATTTCTTTCCTTCTTAATGCATTTGAGCCAATCAGATGTGTTGTGACAAGGTAGGGTGGTATACAGAAGATAGCCCTATTTGGTAAAAGACCAAGTCCATATTATGGCAAGAACAGCTCAAATAAGCAAAGAGAAATGACAGTCCATCATTTCTTTAAGACATGAAGGTCAGTCAATACAGAACTTTTAAATAACTTTTAAAGTTTCTTCAAGTGTAGTTGCAAAAATTGATGGTGTTGCTTCAATATATCCACATCATTTTCCTTTCTCATGATGCCATCTATTTTGTGAAGTGAACCAGTCCCTCCTGCAGCAAAGCACCCCCACAATATGATGTTGTCACCCCCGTGCTTCACTGTTGGGATGATGTTCTTCGGCTTGCAAGCCTCCCCCTTTTTCCTCCAAACATAACAAAGGTCATTATGGCCAAACAGTTCTATTTTTATTTCATCAGACGAGAGGACATTTCTCCAAAAAAGTACGATCTTTGTCACCATGTGCGGTAGCAAACCGCAGTCTGGCTTTTTTATGGCAGTTTTGGAGCAGTGGCTTCTTCCTTGCTGAGCGGCCTTTCAGGTTATGTCGATATAGGACTCTTTTTTACTGTGGATATTAATACTTTTGTACCTGTTTCCTCCACCATCTTCACAAGGTCCTTTGCTGTTGTTCTGGGATTGATTTGCGCTTTTCGCACCAAAATACGTTCATCTATAGGAGACAGAACGCATCTACTTCCTCAGCAGTATGATGGCTGCGTGGTCCCATGTGTTCATACTTGCGTACTATTGTTTGTACAGATGAATGTGGTACCTTCAGGAGTTTGGAAATTGCTCCCAAGGATGAACCAGACTTGTGGAGGTCTACAATTGTTTTTCTGAGGTCTTGGCTGATTTCTTTTGATTTTCCCATGATGTCAAGCCAAGAGGCACTGAGTTTGAAGGTAGGCCTTGAAATACATTCACAGGTACACCTCCAACTGATTCAAATGATGTCAATTAGCCTATCAGAAGCTTCTAAAGCTATGACATAATTTTCATGAATTTTCCAAGCTGTTTAAAGGCACAGTCAACTTAGTGTATGTAAACTTCTGACCCACTGGAATTGTGATACAGTGAATTATAGATGAAATAATCTGTCTGTAAATAACTGTTGGAAAAATGACTTGTCACCCACAAAGTAGATGTCCTAACCGACTTGCCAAAACTATAGTTTGTAAACTTCCGACATCAACTATATCTATACTTCCAATATACTTGAGCTGCACTTGAATGTAGTTTTTCCAGTACAATAGTATTGGAATAGTTTCAAACTCCAAGCTAAATCACTATTTGACGTGTTTTTGACCCAGGCAGGTCAGATGAATGTATTATCTTACGGCAAATGTTTAGGTTCACCCAGGCTCCACCTTACAGTTGACCTATTGTGAGGTCAAATCATAGAAATCCTGTATTTAATTCTATGGGTCAAATTACCCTCTGCTCATTCTGTCCAATCAGCACTGGACCTGGGCCTGAGGCACACATTCTAGCCAAGTGCCATTTTCACTGTGGAATGGATTCCTTTTGAGGAAATGAGGCCTGAAGACTCTGTAGCCGCTTTATTCAGACGATCAAAGACGGAAGCCATTTCCAGAGAAAACCAGTACATCATGTTTTAGCATTACTCCAGTTGTTAAACAGCAGCAAACTATTCCACTACTTACAGTACATGACCTCACAGAGTAAATAGACCATTGTGTTGGACATGGCACTTTGGCACACAGCCTTGGTACCAAACAATAAACAACATGCAACATTAAATCCTCTAGGCTAAATCCATTATGTTGTGATGGAGAAAGAGCACGCTAGAGTACGGAGAAAAAAAGCCTACCAGTGACACGACAGTTCTCACTTGCATTTAGACAAATAGACTCCCATGAAGAAACTTAAGTTAGCACCAGTTTGTTGAATGCTATTATATCAATGGTCCACCTAACTAAGCAAATCACAAGCTGTTTATCCAAACAGACACGACTCACAATGCAGAAACAAAAATTCCCACTCCCCCCTGCCAGACATCTTATCTCTGGGTCGGAAGGGCAACCTGACATCACAGACACCCCTGCACCTCCTAATAACACCTCCCCTCATAGGCTCCTGTGTTCATTTATTAATTAAGGCAAGTTGTCATGCCCTGATCTGTTTCACCTGTCTTTGTGATTGTCTCCACCCCCCTCCAGGTGTCACCCATCTTCCCCTTTAACCACTGTGTATTTCCACCTGTGTTTTCTGTCTGTCTGTTGCCATTTCGTCTTGTTTGTTCAAGTCTACCAGCGTTTTGTGTCTCAGCTCCTGCTTTTTCCAGTTTCTCGTCCTCCTGGTTTTTGACCCTTGCCTGTCCTGACCCTGTACCAGCCCACCTGACCTCTCTGCCTGTCTCTGAGCCTGCCTGCTATCCTGTACCTTGCTCCACCTCTGGATTACCAACCTCTGCCTGACCTGAGCCTGCCTGCCGTCCTGTATCTTGGCCTCTACTCTGGGTTATTGATCCCTGCCTGCCTTGACCTGTCGTTTGCCTGCCCCTGTTACAATAAACATTGTTACTTCACACAGTCTGCACTTGGATCTTACCTTGGTACCTGATACAAGTGTTGTTTTAACTAAAGACCTGGCCAGGCCAGCGAGTCACACCAGATGTTAGAGCTCATCCATTACCTCCACGCTCCTCAATACTTAATGAGCACGGCAGAGCAAGGGAACACACCCTGAGCTAAGAGACTGTCTTCATGACTAAGTTGGAGGGAAGGAACAGGAAGAGAGGAGAGACAGCTTGGGAAATACCCACTGAGGGAGATACAGTCTGGGGTTACGTAGAGGGAGGAAGGTGAGTTGTAGTGCAGACTTGAGATACTAGTGTGGAGGAAACCTTGTGGTATACATTACTACTAGGGCACTTTTTGTTTTGGTGGAAGAAAGGGAAATGGGGAATGAAAACAAGCTTGTTTTAACGAGAGACCATACATGAGAGGCCAAGCATGAGAGGCCATACAGGAGAGACCATACACGAGAGACCATACATGAGGGGCCATACATGAGAGGCCATACATGAGAGGCCATACATGAGAGACCATACACGAGAGGCCATACACGAGAGGCCATACATGAGAGTCCATACACGAGAGACCATACACGAGAGACCATACATGAGAGACCATACATGAAAACCCCCTTACAGCCCAAATGACATCCGCTCAGTTCAAACAAAGCTAATTCAACGTTGAGTTTCCGCTCCTCTCAGATTCAGAGAGTTTAGTAGTCACATGCATAGGGTTGCAGGTGTCATTTCAGGGTACAGTGAAAATCTTAGGCTTCGAGCTCCAACATGCAGGACTAAGTGAAGTAACATTATGAAAAATGTCATAAAAAACAACAATATATACGTAGATAGAAATAGCACTGTATACATAATAACAACTGTGGCAGTGATGAATATATACATGACCATTGGGGTGGAGGTAAAGTAAAGACAATTGAGGGGGTGGGGGGGAATGACCATAGGGGGAACAGCAGCATGACCATTGGGGTGGAGGTAAAGTAAAGACTATTGAGGGGGTGGGGGGGAATGACCATAGGGGGAACAGCAGCATGACCATTGGGGTGGAGGTAAAGTAAAGACTATTGAGGCGGTGGGGGGGAATGACCATAGGGGTAGCAGCAGCATGACCATTGGGGTGGAGGTAAAGTAAAGACTATTGAGGGGGTGGGGGGAATGACCATAGGGGGAACAGCAGCATGACCATTGGGGTGGAGGTAAAGTAAAGACTATTGAGGGGGTGGGGGGGAATGACCATAGGGGGAACAGCAGCATGACCATTGGGGTGGAGGTAAAGTAAAGACTATTGAGGGGGTGGGGGGGAATGACCATAGGGGGAACAGCAGCATGACCATTGGGGTGGAGGTAAAGTAAAGACTATTGAGGCGGTGGGGGGGAATGACCATAGGGGTAGCAGCAGCATGACCATTGGGGTGGAGGTAAAGTAAAGACTATTGAGGGGGTGGGGGGGAATGACCATAGGGGGAACAGCAGCATGACCATTGGGGTGGAGGTAAAGTAAAGACTATTGAGGCGGTGGGGGGGGGAATGACCATAGGGGGAACATCAGCATGACCATTGAGTAAAATAAAAACAATAAAACATTTTAATAAAACAATTCTAATAAAAAGTCATAATACACATATTGACAATCAGACATACTGTACATAGCCTCTCCCCCTAGGCTCAGTGATTTGAATTGAACCCTCCCTCAGTGGGGTGAGGTAAACTCAAACCCTTCCACCAGGCTCCCCACCTCCTCATCTCACCATTCTCATCCCACCTCCCTCCATCTCTGCATGAAACTATCAACTATCCAAAACTATATTTGGATCAATATTGTCATTTGACGTTTCAGTTGACACTAAATCAACAAACAAATGAATGTACAGTTAGTGAGATAGAGAGACCTTTAATTCAAAAAGATTCTGAGATAGCGCAGGGTCAGCAGGCTAAACAGGAAGGACGGCTCCTGTTAGAGTACAACACACCAATGACAAAATGTACCAAAGAGACAGAGCTCTGCTAGAGGTCCCCTTGGGTTTTATAACTATAGCGATTGTGCTGAAACATGGAATCTTAATAAATAGGCCTAGAATATCTTTATGAGTCAAATCTGGATAGGGACTGTTATGGTGCAGTAACGATTTTAACGGTCTCCATAAGCCATTCCTTGATAACTCTATGGGTGATGAATGAGACTGGATTAGCCCTGGCAGGAGTTATCCGTAAAAGTGTCAGAGGAGAAGAAATGCCAGAAACTAGTTATGGGTCCACTAAATCTTGTCCATTTTGAGTGCAGAGAACTGAACTGCACCTGGGTGGCAATTCTTCTCAAAACGTCTCCTTTTGAAAATGTCTCCTTTTGAAAACGTCTCCTTTTGAAAACGTCTCCTTTTGAAAACGTCTCCTTTTGAAAAGGAGGCTCTATACATTTGAACAGTCTCAACTTTATTGAAACAATATGTAACCAAAGTGTTTCAATCTCCGGTATCACTTAATCTGTTTTTTTGCTTCAACTTAACTCGTCATTGATTTAAGTTATTGGTTGGAAAGTTCTCTGGAATGGATTCCCCCAAATCTAAATGAGTTGATGGAATAGTGAAGCGGACTAAAAAGTGTTCTAGTGGGTTCTACTGACAGAATAAATTGGGTTCTAGTGGGTTCTACTGACAGAATAAATTGGGTTCTAATGGGTTCTACTGACAGACTAAATGTTGTTCTAGTGGGTTCTACTGACGGACTAAATGTTGTTCAAGTGGGTTCTACTGACAGAATAAATTGTGTTCTAGTGGGTTCTACTGACAGACTAAATTGTGTTCTAGTGGGTTCTACTGACAGACTAAATTGGGTTCCAGTGGGGTCTATTCTTACAGAAGCAGAGAGAACAGTTTATGGCTTAGTTGGCTGTAGCCTTTAACAATTTTCCCTTTACACCGCCTGATATAGATGTCCTGGATGGCATGGAGATCAGCCCCAGTGATGTACTGGGCTGTCAGCACCACCCTCTGTAGAACCATGTGATCGAGGATGGTGCTGTTGCAGTGATGCAGCCAGTCAAGATGCTCTCAATGGTGCATCTGTATAACTTCTTGAGGGGTTGAATTCCAAGAAAATGTAATGTAAAATGTTGTTTCTTTGAACTGTAAGTACAGCTTAAAACAAACGTACAGATTGAAAACAAACGTTCTGTACCTGTGTAAAGTAGCACTAAAAGCCTCTTCTCAGCAGTGTCTCCAATATTGAGCTGAATGATTCTTTGTTGGTGCAGTTTAATTACATAAAAGGTCACAGGTAGTCACAATTTATGTACAGGTAGTCACAGTTAATGTATAGGTAGTCACAATGTATGTACAGGTAGTCACAATGTATGTACAGGTAGTCACAGTTTATGTACAGGTAGTCACAGGTAATGTACAGGTAGTCACAGGTAATGTACAGGTAGTCACAGGTTACGTACAGGCAGTCACAGGTTATGCACAGGAAGTCACAGGTTATGCACAGGAAGTCACAGGTTATGTACAGGTAGTCACAGGTAATGTAGAGTATGTGAATGGTGGAATTTTATAAGAAACGAGGGAAGTGTCTATCAGAACAATATGGTGGCATGGGAATCATGAGATAATGTTGGCGCGCACACACAAACCTAGTATTATAATATTATAAAATGCAACACACATGAACGTGCATGGACACACACACACACACCACACATTCTGTCGATCGGAGGCGTGATCAACAGGGTGGATCTGGCCTGAGAGCATTGAGGAATTCCAGGGTTGACCATCTGATTTAACACAGAGACACACAGAGACAAGTAAGCCCAGGCAGGCATACCCACCCATACATATTCAACAGAACAGCCCCACTGCAGTGCTCCTCTCTTTATCACTCTCTTTCTCTGCCTCACCTGACAAGGACACCTTACATAGAAACAGATTGCTTAGCAAAGGGGGAATTATTCATATGAGCTTGCTATTTTTAATCAGAATAAAAGTGTTATTCACAGAACGCAGGGAATAAGTTACTAAACAAACAGGATAGAGCAGGAGAGAGCGATAGAAAGAGATAGAATAAGACAGAGTGAGGATTGAGAGCGAGAGAGGACAGAGAGAGAGGGAAGGGAACAGGGGAAGGAGGAGGGAAAGATAGAGAGAAAGAGAGAGAGAAAGAGAGTAAAGAGAATCTGATTGATATTTCACTCTTTAATCACGGGCGTAACGCTCTCGAATCCCTCCCTACCAGTTGTGTATCAAACCAGACCGTCGCCATGCTACCATAACACCCAGAAGTAATATGGGAAAAGCTCTATGAGGCGGGTCACACTCAACACGATGGCTTTCTTTCACCATTCTACATGTAACTCCGCCATGTCAGTATGGGCCGCTTTGTTGCAGATATACAAGACAATCTGGGGAAGAGTTCAGCCTAGTCAAAACGAGTCAACAAACGACAACGACAAGGACGTGGATTATCCATTTACGTCCCTCTCGCTCACTCCCTCCCTCTGAAAATTATTAATCCATTATGTGGAAGCTGCGGGTGACCGCCTTCCACCGGAAACAATTTCATACACAGCTAATTTACATTTGTCAGCTCTTTTTGATCTCTGGCATTAGCTGTATTTGATTAATTCTCTCATCTCTTCAATTACAGGTAGGGCTGAGGTGCACAGAGAGAGAGAGAGAGAGAGAGAGAGAGAGAGAGAGAGAGAGAGAGAGAGAGAGAGAGAGAGAGAGAGCGAGAAAGACAAAGAGAGAGAGACAGAGAGAGAGAGAGCGAGAGAGAGAGAGAGAAAGACAAAGAGAGAGCGAGAGACAGAGAGAGAGAGAGAGACAGTGAGAGAGAGAGAGAGAGAGAGAGAGAGAGAGAGAGAGAGAGAGAGAGAGAGAGAGGGAGAGAGAGAGACAGAGAGAGAGAGAGAGAGAGAGAGAGAGAGAGAGAGAGAGAGAGATTATAACTCTTAGGCTTCATCAGTAACTACGAATCAGAGTTTAGAGTATAACTCTTTGACTACAGCAGTAACTATGAATCACCGAGTATCACTTTGTACTCTTCTGTATCTATTTTATTCTATTTTGCTGGAAGAAAACTAAAAGAGAGAGGGGGAGAAAGAGAGAGAGATTAGAGACACACATTTCCCTCAGATTACACAGGCCCACAAAGAATTGAAAACAAATCCAATTTTGATAAACTCCCATATCTACTGGGTGAAATACCACAGTGTGCCATCACAACAGCAAGATTTGTGACCTGTTGCCACAAGAAAAGGGCAACCAGTGAAGAACAAACACCATTGTAAATACAACCCATATTTATGTTAATTTATTTCCCCTTTTTTACTTTAACTAAATTGCACATCGTTATAACACTGTATAGAGATATAATATGACATTTGAAATGTCTGTATTCTTTTGGAGCTTGTGTGAGTGTAATATTTGTTTATTTCACTTTTGTTTATTATCCATTTCACTTGCATTGGCAATGTAAACATGTGTTTCCCATGCCAATAAAGCCCTTTGAAATGAATATAATTGAGAGAGACAAAGAGAGACAGAGAGAGAGAGAGAGAAAGAAAGAAAGAAAGAAAGAAAGAATGAAAGAATGAAAGAATGAAAGAAAGAAAGAAAGAAAGAAAGAAAGAAAGAAAGAAAGAAAGAAAGAAAGAATAGAAAGAAAGGAGAGAAAAGAAAGAAAGAGAAATTGAGGAGGATGATGGGTGGAAACTTTTATATAGCATGTATCCCACTAAAGATTCTACAGTCAAGCTAACACTATTTTCTACTACATACCCAGTCTCTATTTGAGGCACAGCTCAAGATCTTGTTTTACAGTAATGCATAGCATGTCCTCACAGGTCAATAAAATTGTGTTCAGCTTGAAAATTGTCTTACCGGGAAAAAAATAGAAGGTTGGCTATGTATACCGGAATGTTAAATAGCTCAGAACGAAAAATCATTTTTACGAACACGACACACAAGTGCACACATGCTCACACACACACCGCACGCATGCACGCATGCGCGTGCACACATACACATGTGGGATGTATTTTGGGGTGCAGATGCTCCTTTTGCTTGTGGGAGGAGATTATCCCACACAAAAGAATGATTACATGGTTGAATGAGCAAGATATTAAAACATGACCACCTTTCATCAGAGCTCAGGTGGGAACAATCATGGTTAGATGTTGCTGCAATTACACCAACAACAAACTGAAGCAAAGAGCATATCTAGCCCGAGGAGCAGCACATAAACTGCATTTGATGAAAGGGTTGTTGTCCTGAGTAGAATTGTCCTCCTATATATTTGTAAATAAGCCAATACAGTATTTTGTGTTTGAAGACTAGCAGACTAATTGTGCCTATTTTATAAATGCTACAACAGAATATTATAACAGGAAATATCTCTACCTTGTCTGTCTGTCTGACTCTCATTCTCTCTGTCTCTATCATTTTTGCTGTCTCTCTCTGTCTCTCTGTCTCTCTCTTTAGTCTCTCTCTGACTCTCGCGCTCTCCCTCCCCTCTCTCTCTATCTCTCTGCCTCACTCTCTCTCTGTCTCTCTGTCTCTCTCTCTGTCTCTCTGTCTCTCTCTGTCTGCCTGTCTGTGTTCAAGGTTGTATTGTAACATCTCTGAGATGGTTATTTGAATCAGTTGTGTAGTGCTAGGGCAAGGTGAGGGCCCCAGGACCAAGTTTGGGAAACCCTGCTTTAATGGGGAGAGGCAATGGCATGTAGCCCCACCCCACCCCAAAAAGAGAGAGAGAGAAAAGAAACAACACAATGCATCAAAGGCTAGCAAAAAGAGGGGGATATGCCTCTCCTCTCGTCTCCTCTCATCTCCTCTCCTCTCGTCTCCTCTCCTCTTGTCTCCTCTCCTCCTTCTCATACGTTTCTCATACACAGCGAAAATAAATACATTTTAGCGGATGAAGGGAGGAGAAGATGAGAGTAGAGAAGGGTTTCGAAACGAGGGAACGAGATGATGAGAGCGAGCCAAGATGGAGCAGAGATAACAATCACTAATTACAGTGCTCAGGCGGATTTCCATCTGTCACCAGGCTTGACCAATGGAGCGTCCCGATGTCGGAACCAAACGATTATGCGGAATGGAGTGAGGGAGGAAATATGGAGGAAAGAGAGATGATGAAGGGAATATAGGGTGGAGGGGAGGAAGAGGGGGGAGCCCATATTCTCATTGGCTGGGGTGTGGGAATTATCAGTTGCCATTTTGACTCCATCTATGGAGTGTGCCGGTAGCAAAGAGAATAGCCACAGTCAGAGATATCACACATTCATTTTGACTCCATCTATGGAGTGTGCCGGTAGCAAAGAGAATAGCCACAGTCAGAGATATCACACATTCATTTTGACTCCATCTATGGAGTGTGCCGGTAGCAAAGAGAATAGCCACAGTCAGAGATATCACACATTCAGTTGTAATTAATATAATACAAAATAAAAATGTTTATTGTCACATACACCGGATAGGTGCAGTGAAATGTGTTGTTTTACAGGGTCAGCCATAGTGGTATGATAGGTGCAGTGAAATGTGTTGTTTTACAGGGTCAGCCATAGTGGTATGACATGTGCAGTGAAATGTGTTGTTTTACAGGGTCAGCTATAGTAGTATGACACCCCTGGAGCAAATTAGGGTTAAGTACCTTGCTCCATGGTCCATCGGCAGATTTTTCACCTTGTCGGCTCACATATTCAAACTTGCAACCTTTCGGTTAGTGGCCCAACGCACTAACCGCTAGGCTACCATATCAACTCAGAGAGACACATCAGGGTACAGAGGTGTCTCCATGGGGACTCCCTGCTTAAATAAAGGTCAAATAAATATAATCTTTCCATACATATTTATTTTTTAAATAAATAACAATATCCACAAACTGAAATGAAATGGTGTTCTCTCACACTTCTGACTACCAACCAGACCCTTTCCCCCTAGGCTGCTATAGCTATTTCATCCAGAGGAGAGAGAGGGAGATGAGGAGGAGAGAGATCCAGGGAGGGAGGAGAGGAAGGGTGAGGGGGGGGGGGTGAATCTCTCCTGCGCCTGGTGCCTTCTGTCTGGGGTGGTGGTGCAGGCACAACTCCCTGAAGCATGACAGGCCTTGGGTCCCGGGAGACTTCTCATTTACTCTCCAACATAATACAGTATTATTGGTCGTTATCACTGCTGTCAGCACCTGTGTAGATACCTAATGAAGGGCCTGCCGATGCCTCCGCTCCCTCTGCCGCTACACTACCGGTACAGCCGCAGCGGCACTGCAATTTCTCAGCTGAGCAGCCGCCCCCTTGGCGATGGGGGAAGGTAAAAACGGTTTGCAGAAGGTGACAGAACAGTAGAAGAGGGGTGGAGGAGGAGGGGGAAATGGGTGGAAGGGAAGAGGAGAAGGGGGAAAGGGTGGATTTAAAAATATATATATATATTTAACCAGGCAAGTCAGTTAAGAATTCTTAATAACAATGGCCTGCGAACAGTGGGTTAACTGCCTTGTTCAGGGGCAGAATTACAGATTATTATCTTGTCAGCTCAGGGATTCGATCTATCAACCTTTCAGTTACTGGCCAAACGCTGTAACCACTAGGCTACCTGCCGCCCTGTGGAGGGGGAGAGGGGTGTAGGGGGTGAAGGGGGAAAGGGTGGAAGGGAGGAGGGGTGGAGGGGGAGAGGGGTGGAAGGGGAGAGGCATGAAGGGGGAGAGTGGGGGAGGGGTGAAGAGTGAAGGGGTGGAGGGGGAGAGGGGTGGAGGGGGGAAGTGGTGAGGGGGAAGGGTTGGAGGGGAAATGGGGGAAGGGCACACAGCCATGCAATCTCCATAGAGAAACGATGGCAGTATAATGGCCTTACTGAAGTGCTCAGTGACTTTCAACGTGGCACCGTCATAGGATGTTACCTTTCCTACAAGTCAGTTGGTCAAATTTCTGCCCTTCTGGAGCTTCCCCGGTCAACTGTAAGTGCTGTTATTGTGAAGTGGAAACGTCTGCAAGCAAAAACGTCTCAGCCGCAAAGTGTTAGGCCACACAAGCTCACAGAACTTCTGGTACCACGTTCATTTGTACAAACAATAGTGTGCAAGTATGAACACAATGGGACCACGCAACCATCATACCGCTCAGGAAGGAGACGTGTTCTGTCTCCTAGTGATGAACGTACTTTGGTGCAAAAAGCGCAAATCAATCCCAGAACAACAGCAAAAGACCTTGTGAAAATGCTGGAGGAAACAGGTGCAAAAGTATCTATAGTCACAGCAAAACCAGTCCTATGTAAGGAGTGCGTACTGGCGGCAGAGAAGTCAGACGCAGGAGAGCAAAAACAGTGTTTCCAAGTTGAATAAAAACAGAACAATATATAAATGGAAAACAGAACAATATATAAATGGGTACAAAACCCGACACACACCAGACATAACATGCACAAGCACTTACAATAAACAATTCCGGACAAGGACATGGGGGCGGAACAGAGGGTTAAATAGACAACATGTAATGAATGGAATTGGAACCAGGTGTGTGGAAAGACAAGACAAAACAAATGGAAAATGAAAGGTGGATCGGCGATGGCTAGAAGACCGGTGGGTGACGTCGACCGCCAAACGTCGCCCGAACAAGGAGAGGGACCGACTTCGGAGGAAGTCGTGACATCCTATATCAACATAACCTGAAAGGCCACTCAGCAAGGAAGAAGCCACTGCTCCAAAACCGCCATAAAAAAGCCAGACTATGGTTTGCAACTGCACATGGGGACAAAGATCGTACTTTTTGGAGAAATGTTCTGGTCTGATGAAACGAAAATAGAACTGTTTGGCCATAATGGCCATCGTTATGTTTGAAATAAAAAGGGGGAGGCTTGCAAGCCGAATAACACCACCCAACCGTGATGCACGGGGGTGGCAGCATCATGTTGTGGGGTGCTTTGCTGCAGGAGGGGCTGGTGCACTTCACAAAATAGATGGCATCATAAAGACAGAAAATGATGTGGATATATTGAAGCAACATCTCAAGACATCAGTCAGGAAGTTAAAGCTTGGTGGCAAATGGGTCTTCCAAACGGACAATGACCCCAAGCATACTTCCAAAGTTGTGGCAAAATGATTTAATGACAACAAAGTCAAGGTATTGGAGTTGCCATCACAAAGCCCTCACCTCAATCTCATAGAAAATATGTGGGCAGAACTGAAAAAGCGTGTGTGAGCAAGGAGGCCTACAAACCGGACTCAGTTACACCAGCTATGTCAGGAGGAATGGGCCAAAATTCACCCAACTTATTGTGGGAAGCTTGTGGAAGGCTACCCGAAACGTTTGACCCAAGTTAAACAATTTAAAGGCATTGCTACCGAATACTAATTGAGTGTATGTAAACTTCTGACCCACTGGGAATGTGATGAAGGAAACATAAGCTGAAATAAATCCTTCTCTCTACTATTATTCTGACATTTCACATTCTTAAAATAAAGTGGTGATCCTAACTGACCTAAGACAGGGAATTCTTACTAGGATTAAATGTCAGGAATTGTGAAAAACTGAGTTTAAATGTATTTGGCTAAGGTGTATGTAAACTTCCGACTTCAACTGGATATAGTATAAGATTTGAAAGAAAATGTAAGATTGAAATGGATACGAGATTTAAAAAGGAGTAGTGTGAAGGAAAATTATTTTGTTGCTGATATTCAGAAAAGGACTTGACAATATCTGCTGCAGCATCAGCAGGCTAGATTCAAGGACATGTCATTTAGGTTTAACAGGCTTTTACATTCAGCCTGGTATTGGTATTACATACCTGTTTAGATGATAGTCATGTCACAGGGGTTGTGCATGGGTGCCTATGTGCCTGATGTGGGCTTAATGGAGACCAAGGATAAATGTGCCAATAAAGAGCCTTGAATTACTATTTCAGAGAGACTACTTAAAAATGCTTTCCTCAAAATGAACCATACAGACTTGTATATATTTTGACTTTAATAAGAAAAAGCACAAACATTACAACTTGAATATACCTGAATAATATTACTTTACTCAACAACAGAGTACAACAAAGAGGCATTACATCAAGCTCAGAGCCCCTGAACTTCCTGACAGGCAGACCACAGCGTGTGAGGATTAGCAACAACACCTCCTCCACACTGACTCTTAACTCAGGAGTCCCCCAGGGGTGTGTCCTCAGCCCTCTGCTGTTCTCCCTGTTCACCCAGGACTGCGTGACTTTGCACGACACCAACTCCATCATCAAGTTTGCTGACGACACCACGGTGGTAGGCCTGATAACAAACAATGAAGTGTGAGACTACAGGAAGGAGGTACGGTAAGTGAACTGGCTTTGTGGTTCCAGGATAACAACCTCTCCCACAACATCAGCAAAACAAAGGAGTTGATTGTTAACTTCAGGAAGCAGAGGAGGGAACACATCAACTGGACTGTATTAGAGAGAATCAGCAGTTTTAAGTTCCTCTGTGTCCACATCACAGAGGACTTGACATGGACCAACAACACCACCACTCTTGTTAACCTCTTGGGGCTAGGTGGGACGCTAGCGTGCCACCTGTGGTGCACTCCATCAACAGCAGGTGCATTTCAAGAGCGGCAAATTTGAATCCAAATAAATGTCAAAATTCAAATTTTTCAAAAATACAACTATGTTACACCATTTGAAAGATAAACATCTCCTTAATCTAACCACGTTTTACGATTTCAAAAAGGTTTTACGGCGAAAGCATAAATTTAGAGTATGTTAGGACAGTACATTTACAAGAGTTGTGTGTAATGTTTTGTCAAGTCAAAGACAGGGTCACCAAAACCATAAAACCAGCTAAAATGATACACTAACCTTTTACAATCTCCATCAGATGACACTCCTAGGACATTATGTTAGACAATGCATGCATTTTTAGTTCTATCAAGTTCATATTTATATACAAAAACAGCGTTTTACTATGGCATTGATGTTGAGGAAATCGTTTCCCTCCAATAACCGGCAGTCAAGTCAGCGTCAGAAATTAAATAATTAAAATTAGAAAACATTGTTAAAATATTATATTGTCATTTAAAGAATTATAGATTTACATCTTTTGAACGCAATCAACTTGCCAGATTTAAAAATAACCTTACTGGGAAATCACACTTTGCAATAATCTGAGCACTGTGCCCAGAAAAATACGCGTTGCGATACAGACTAGACGTCATGTTGGGGAGATCTAAAATCGAAAATACTATGTAAATAATCCATTACCTTTGATTCTCTTCATCAGATGTCACTTCCAGGTATCACAGGTCCATAACGAATGTAGTTTTGTTCAAAAAAGCTCATCATTTATGTCCAAAAATCTCCGTCTCGTTAGCACATGATGTAAGCCAGCCGGACTTCTCGTCATGAACGAGGGGAAAAAATATATTTCCGTTCGTTCAAACATGTCAAACGTTGTATAGCATAAATCATTAGGGCCTTTTTTAACCAGAACATGAATAATATTCAAGGTGGACGAATGCATAGCCTTTTATAACGTATTGGAACGAGGGTACCCAACATGAAGTAGCGCGCCAGGTGTCTAATGGGACATCACCGTTCCATGGCTCTTGTTCGGTCAGATCTCCCTCCAGAAGACTCAAAACACTTTGTAAAGGCTGGTGACATCTAGTGGAAGCAATAGGAAGTGCCAAAATATTCCTAAACCCCTGTGTCTTTCAATGGGATAGCTTTAAAGTCAATACAACACATCAGGTATCCACTTCCTGTCAGAAAATGTCTCAGGGTTTTGCCTGCCAAATGAGTTCTGTTATACTCACAGACACCATTCAAACAGTTTTGGAAACTTTAGAGTGTTTTCTATCCATATATAATAAGTATATGCATATTCTAGTTACTGGGTAGGATTAGTAACCAGATTAAATCGGGTACATTTTTTTTATCCAGACGTGCAAATGCTGCCCCCTAGACCCAACAGGTTAAGAGGGCGCAACAGCGTCTCTACTTCCTAAGGCAGCTGAAGAAATTCGGCATGCCACCCCGGTCCTCTCCAAACACTACCGCTGCACCATCGAGAGCATCCTGACCGGTTGCATCATGGCCTGGTATGTGAATTGCTCTTTCCACGACCGCAAGGCCCTCCAGCTTTTGGTGAAGACGAACCAGTACATCACTGGAACCTTGCTCAAACCCATCCAGGACATCTACTTGAAACGGTGCCTAAGGAAGGCACGTAAGCATCTTCACACACCCCAGCCACAAGCAGTTCTCTCCCTTACCGTCAGGCAGATGGTATCGGAGAATGAAGTCTGATACCAACAGGCTCAGATACAGTTTTTATCTACAAGCCATCAGACTGCTAAACACTTGAACTGGACTGACCACCTGCACTGACTCTCTGCACCTTAGCACACATGCACTCACTCAATCACTCACACACACACACACACACACACATACAGTACATTCATGCTACACACACATCAAAACTTCTGCTACCAGACTGTTACTATACTGCTCAGTTTATACACTACTCCCCATCCCCCCCTTCCCCAAAACATATGTAAATATTGGACTATAAATTGTATCTTCCTGTATTATACTTATGCTAAAATCTTTATTATATTCTACTGAACCATCTACTTTATGTTCATATTCTTATCCTTTATTATTCCTTATTATTGTTGCATTGTCCAGAAGGAACCTGCCAGTAAGCATTTCATTGGACGGTGTATACCATGTGTATCCTGTACACACGACTAATAAAAATTAACTAATAAATACAATTAAAATAATAAAAATGTCAAATTAAAAATCTAAACTATGAGATCATCAGCATCTAAGGACATACAGAGATCTCATTCAATCCCAAACAGTCCCATGCTACTAGCTTCCCGTCCCCATTATATGTGAAAGGCTACAATTACATTCTGACGGGAGATTATTATCACACCAGGCCAGCTTTAACTAAATGTTAAACAAATTTACAGACGGGTCATTCTGAATGTTTGTTATTAATGTTTCCCAGTTTTAGTGTCAGGGGGGACGTATTTCAGCGTGACATGACCAGGAAGTGACAGGGGTAAATGTTGAATGATTACAATTAGCTTTATTAAAGTAGGAGAAAGGTCATTGGCTATTTACCTTTCACCTGAAACACGCCTGAAGGTTCATACGCTTAATGTCAATGATGAGTTAGCATAGTTAGCTTAGTGAAGGGCAGCAGCACTAATACATGGATTGTATTGGATGATAGGATAGAAAGGTTATGTGGTTGTTGCTTAGACAAACACACTCTGACAGGGTAGAGTCTAAGGAGGGTGTCATCTGCATAATCAGACAGGATGCTATCATACTATGAATGTCTGTTTAAAAAGATTGCCGGGCGGGGGAAAGTGTCAAAGTGTGGATGGATTGGAGTTGGAGTTGTTTGGGGGTGGCGGTGATGCTTGGGTTTGATGCAAAAAAAGAATAATGCCCCATTGAAGATGTATATATCAGTCCGCTGATACAGGACTAGTAAAGGCCCAGTGACCTACTTTAGTGATTTTATTTTAATAACTTGAGTTTCATAACCTCTCTGGGGTATGTGGGACGCTAGCGTCCCACCCGCAGGACACACTATTCAACAGCCAGTGAAATAGCAGGGCGCCAAATTAAAAACAACAAAAACCTCCTAATTCAAATTTCTCAAACATACAACTATTATATCCCATTTTAAATATACACTTCTCGTTAATCCAACGACATTGTCCGATTTCAAAAAGGCTTTACGGCGAAAGCATAACATTAGATTATGTTAGGACAGCGCCTAGACAACAAAAACCACACAGCCATTTTCCAAGCAAGGAGAGGCGTCACAAAAACCAGAAATACAGCAAAAATTAATCACTAACCTTTGATGATCTTCATCAGATGGCACTCATAGGACTTCATGTTACACCATACATGTATGTTTTGCTCGATAAAGTTCATATTTATATCCAAAAACCCCATTTTACATTGGCGTGTAATGTTCAGAAATGTTTTGCCTCCCAAAACCACCGGTGAATGAGCACATCAATTTACAGAAATACTCATCATAAACGTTGATAAAATATTAAACTGTTATTCAAAGAATTATAGATATACTTCTCCTTAATGCAACCGCTGTGTCAGATTTCAAAAAAGCTTTACAGCGAAAGCACACTTTGCAATAATCTGAGTACGGCGCTCAGTCACAAAACCAAACCCGCCATTTTGTGGAGTCAACAAAACTCAGACTGTACAACTACAACTAGTGAGTGGAGTTACAAACAGAATATACTATTCAAGTTAAATGTTTTACCTGTGATGAAATGTTTTCCACATACATAGAGCTATAGAGTTCTAGCTACGAGTGGCCTACTTAGACACCGGCTAAGTAGGTCTATTTCCCTGTGTGGGAGCATTGTGAGCCGTAGGTCAGGATTTTTGACCTGGTTACATGAACATTGAACAACACAGTTGCTTTGCGGCATGTTTTTATTATTTCTCTATAACTAAAAATCAACTACGAAGTTGGCTCTTTTACAATGGGGGGCAATGAAATAGAATGATTGTTTTCCCCAATTTGTGGGTGTGGTGGAAGGGAAGTCCTTCTTATGACGTGGATGTCGACTCGGAGTATGGTACAGCACATTCTATAAGGACATTTTTATGACGTCACACATGGAATAATTTCATCGTTCATTTCACCAGGTCGGGTGTTCACACACACTTCTGTTTGTCAGCATATAGTATTTCTTATAGTGAAACATTGGTTATTAAGTTATCAATACGAATGGAAACGTCCAATGCCTTTACTAAAGAATGGGTTCTAAACTGTAGGTGGGCGATCTCTCTCTCTCTCGCTCTCTCCCCCTCTCTCCCCCTCTCCCCCTCTCTCCCCCTCTCTCCCTCTACCAGTGATTTGGTAGGCAGATGGGACCTGCAGCAGTAGCAGTGAGTGTCTCTCACCACTGAGCCCTGTGGGCAGTGGAGCGCTCCCTCTCACGGGGCTTCCTCTCAGGTAGGATGAGCATCAGTTTACTGTTCAGTATGGAGAGGTTTGTATATGTGTGTGTGTGTGTGTGTGTGTGTGTGTGTGTGTGTGTGTGTGTGTGTGTGTGTGTGTGTGTGTGTGTGTGTGTGTGTGTGTGTGTGTGTGTGTGTGTGTGTGTGTGTGTGTGTGTGTGTGTGTGTGTGTGTGTGTGTGTGTGTGTAGCTTTATTGTGCTGAGGCAGCAGTGACATCTTGAAACATGATGATAATGGGTTGGATAATGCAGTGTCCAAATCTACCATACACAACCGCCAGGTACTGTAACAACATCAGACCACTGCTAACATGCTCCCTACTCTCTTACATAACAACATTTCAGCAAAAATGCTTCAAAAGGCTAGTCTTACCCCAAGGCTCCATCATTCCTGGCCCCGTACATGAAAACATTTAAGAATTTCTGTGTGTGTGGAGAAGGGGGGGATTAGAGAGAAAAGGAGTGATTTTAGAAAACAGTGGAGGACCCAATCATCATCCCTCAAACCCGCATTAGCCCTTCCCTAATACACACACCACACACACACACATGCACACACACAACCAACACACACAACCAACACACATACATACGCAGACACAGTGCGCCGCCGCCTCTGTTGTCTTCCCTGAGGATGAGTGGCGGTAACCCTTTCTCTCCTGGGACTCAGACAAAAGCCCCCCTAGGACAATAATCACACCCTCCACTCCCCCACCTCTCCTAGGACAGCCAATAATCACACCCTCCACTCCCCCACCTCTCCTAGGACAGCCAATAATCACGCCCTCCACTCCCCCACCTCTCCTAGGACAGCCAATAATCACGCCTTGTCACAAAGACCCCACTAGTCCTTTATCCCCCCCCTACTCCACAGCCCCCCCATGTCCCTCCAACCTCTCATCCCCCCCTCCTCCACTGCCCGTCTATATCCCTCCTCCCTCTCTTCCCCTCCTCCTCCACTGCTCCTCTGTTTCTCCTGTCCCTGTATTCTCTCCACTGCCCTCATCTATCTCTCTCCATCCCCTTTCTCCTCCCTTCTCCTCCCTTCTTCTTCCCTTCCCATCTACTATGTATTTTCCCCTCATCCTTCCCTCTTCTTCTTCTCATCTGTCTTCCTCCACCTCTCTTCCTTCTCTTCCCTTTCTCCAACACCGCCCCTCCAAATCTTTGCTCTCCCTCTCCTCCCCCTCCCCTCCTCTCCTCCTTCTCCAGCCTCTGGTTGATATACTTCAGTGGGGAGTAAAACAAATGATCCAAATTCACTCTGATGTTTCTCTAGTCTACATGATTGAGTCTGGCACTACGAAAACACAGAAAAGTATTATTTCTGGTGACTAGTAATAACTAGAATATCTATGAAAAAGTTCAACATTTTAAAAAAAGAACTAAAAAATATAATTAAGTATAGCATTTGATGCTTGAACCATGCATTTTTTATTTACTTTACCTTTATTTAACTAGGCAAGTCAGTTAAGAACACATTCTTATTTTCAATGACAGCCTAGGAACAGTGGGTTGACTGCCTTGTTCAGGGGCAGAACCACAGATTTTTGACAGCTCGGGGATTTGATCTAGCAACCTTCTAGTTACTAATCCAACACTCTAACCACTAGGCTACCTGCTGCCCCAAGTCATGGCTGCTTGCTGTTGTAGTTTATTATTTTTTAAATATTTATTAAAACTTTGTCCCATGAGAATCAGTGCATGTATGTATCTCTGTCCGAAGTAGTCACTTTCGGATCATAAGCAGTTATTGATCTTGTATCAGGTATCTAGGGAGACGTGCGAGGGACAAGTAGAATACACGGATTATGTCTCTGTCAATACCTCATCATTGATATTTCTCTCTCACAAAGGAAATAAACATGTATGAGCACTCTGGCAGTTCACACACTATGGCTAGCCCTGGCCTGAGGAAAGAACTTTCCCCTAGGGACAGAGATGGTTGGATGGGGGGATGGAGGGAGAGGGAGAGAGAGACAGAGAGGGATGGTGGAGGAATAGAAAGGGCAGAAGCCCGCGGGGATAAGCGCGAGACACTCATGTGTAACGCCACACACTTGATTGCCTTGTTTTTTCGTCCGTATCTTTTTTTCTCTTTCTCTCTTTTCTGTGGAGAGATAGACACAGTGGCTTCTCCCCGCCCCCTCTCCTCTCTATCCACCTATCAGCCGGGACCTGAGTATGATGAGCTTTTCTACTCTGAGTGGAGTCAGGAACAGGAGCCCGGTGAACAGCTGTCTACTTACACCCACTCTTCAGTGTGTGTGTGTGTGTGCGTGTGTGTGTGTGTGTGTGTGTGTGTGTGTGTGTGTGTGTGTGTGTGTGTACCTGCGTGTGTGTGTGTGTGATGGGGGCAGGATCTGGAGAGAGAGAGATAAGGCGTCCATCCTACAAGCGACTGGCTGCAGAATATTTGCTCAGGCGAGGGATTAATCAGAAATGATATGCATGGAAAACATCATACCATCAAAACCAGGAACAGAGTAACAGACCAATAAACCAGAATCATGTTGGAATTCATCAAAACCAGGAGCAGAGTAGCAGACCAATAAACCAGAATCATGTTGGGATTCATCAAAACCAGGAGCAGAGTAACAGACCAATAAACCAGAATCATGTTGGAATTCATCAAAACCAGGAGCAGAGTAGCAGACCAATAAACCAGAATCATGTTGGGATTCATCAAAACCAGGAGCAGAGTAACAGACCAATAGTCCAGAATCATGTGTTAAAGAAGTGTAGGGGCCAACATCAATAATAATAATCAAGAGTTTGGGACTGTAAGGTTTAATCTGCATTTTTGTGAAAATTAAGTTATTAACCTAGCCTTATTCTTTTCAAAATTCTCTACCTATACCATACTCTAAATAACCCACTTTATGTTGTTAAGTTCAAAAGAATAAAAAATAAAAAATATACACACCATTCAAACCAATGAGGGTTTACAAATTTAAAGCCAATTACTCTCAGAATCTTCTTTTTAAGTAATAATGCCCGATAAGTCAGTGTTTGGAGGATATATTAGCACGGGTGTCGTCGAGGGCCGACAAACTGCCAATATATCCTTCAAACACCGGCTTATCGTGCATTATCACTTTTATAGAACAGGTTACCAACATACATTTTTCAAATAACGATTGACATATTTTCATTAAAAACGTTATTTTGATGAATTTATTCATACTCCCGAGAGATATAGTCCTGATTCTAGGGTTGCTACCCAAGCCAGTTGGTCATTCGTTCTATCGGCTTACAGTCATATCAAACAGAGCAGCAAGAACAACAGCAAAGTTGCTGCTGTCACGTCCTGACCAGTATAAGGGTTATTTGTTATTGTAGTTTGGTCAGGATGTGGCAGAGGGTATTTTGTTTATGTGGTTCGGGGTGGTGATTTATGTAGTAGGGTGTTTGATTTATTATTTCCGGGTTTTGGTCTATGTTCTATGTTTTGTATTTCTATGTTCTTTCTGGTTTGTTGTATTTCTATGTTTAGGTTGTACTTTCAATTGGAGGCAGGTACTTTCTAGTTGCCTCTGATTGAGAGTCCTATATATGGGTAATTGTTTGGTTTAGTGTTGTGGGAGATTGTTTCTTGTTTTGCCTGTGTGAGCATGACAAGACTGTTTTGTTCGTGAGTTCTTCGTTTTGTTATTTTGGTGTTCTCTTTAATAAAAAATAAATACAAGATGAGCATCCACATTCCTGCTGCGTTTTGGTCCTCTATCCCCGACGACAACCGTTACAGCTGCATTTGTTTAAGCTGTTTTCTAGTGACATTTATTTGGATACATCCATGAGAATGAGCTAAAGAGGCACGATTTCACCTGGCAAATATGCGCTCTCATCAGGACACTGTTGCACAGAGGAGCTAGCCAACAACACGGCTTCACTTCAAACTGAAGATGGAAAGACTTCAAACTAGCAGTGTTTTGTTTCGTTTGAGCTGTTTTCTATTGACATTTCTCTGTATATGTGACGTTCGTTAAAGGTAGACCAAGGCGCAGCGTGAGTTGGGTTCATCATACTTCATTTTAAATGTGAACCAACAATAAACAATACAATGAACGAAAAGCTAGGCGTGCAAACACATGCAACACAAAGACAAGATCCCACAACTGACTGTGGGGAAAAAGGGCTGCCTAAGTATGATTCCCAATCAGAGACAACGAATGACAGCTGCCTCTGATTGGAAACCATACTCGGCCAATCAAAGAAAAAACAACATAGACATACAACACATAGAATACCCCATGTCACACCCTGACCTAACCAAACAGAGAAAAACGGCTCTCTCAGGTCAGGGCATGACAGTATATAGCCATAAAATGTTGCTGATTCATGATTTCGACTGGCTGAGAAAAGCTGCCTGCCTGTTTGTCTCATCCCAACTCCCAATGAATTGAATTGAATTTCAATATTGAAACAATGTTGCAAATGTCAGAGACAGCTAGGTTTATACAAATCTCCACTATTGAAAACCAATTGCTGGTCAAAAATAAATGGGAGATAATGTCTAGATGATTTATACAGTGGAGATCAAGTTTATAAATTGTCCAGCTGGGCTGATGAGACAGGGGATTTCACAGTGAGATGGAGCAGAGTGAATATATCAGTTCAACGTCAAAGCTTTAGCCAGTGGTAACGTGTTGAATAGACACCGGCTGGAATGCAATTTTAACTAAACAGCGTCTAGGATAAGACCCACCCTTTGTATAATTGCAGGTAAACCTTCTAGTACCAAACTCTCGTAATATGCCATTTTGCAGACGCTTTTGTCCAAGGAGACTTACAGTTATGCATACAATTTCAGTATGGGTGTTCCCAGTAATCAAATCCCACTATCTTGGCATAGCAAGCGTAATGCTTTACCAACTGAGAGAGCCAGTTTTCATGATACAGCAGTAGCAATACAAGGATATAACATCTACAGAAGAGACAGGAATACCCATGGGGGAGGTATTGCTGTTTATATTCAGAGCCATATGTTATTATACTACAACTTCCAAGATGGCGTAGCAGTCAGACATCTTTATCCTTCGTCTTGTCGTGTCCCATGTATATATCTTTTTATATCTTTTTCTTCACATATATTTCTTTTTAATATTTTTCTAAACCTCAACTTCAAAATACTCTCCTGCAACCCGCCTCACCCAATGTGGTGTGGATCTGTTTTCTTCTAAAGTATTTTTATTTACCTCGGAACCGGAATCCCCCAACAGAAGCTAGCCAGCTCACTAGCTATTAGCTAGTAGTCAGCTAACCACTGCGAGCGGTCATCAGCTAACATTTAGCTCGGAATCTGCTCGAGTGGGTACTCAACTGGCCCCTACATCGCGATGTCCCCTTAATGCCCATCTGCTAGCCTGCTAGCCGCGGCCTGCTAGCTGCTAGCCACGGCCCGCTAGCTGTCTAGAGCATAATGGACTGTTAGCTAAATAGATCCATCGGCCAATTTCTTGGGCCACTATACCTATTTTGTCAATTGGACTTGGACCCCTCTGCTACTCGGAACCCTACTAATCCATCACGACTAGTCTATTGACGTCACCGCACGTGGAGGATAAAACATCCTTTCCTCCATCAAGACATCCCTCTAAGGCCCTTCTGCTAGCTTGCTAGCCCCGGCCTGCTAGCTGTCTGAATCACTGTGTCTCCAGCCAGCCCAACCACTCACTCACTTGAGCCCTATGATCACTCGGCTACGCATGCCTCTCCCTAATATCAATATGCCTTGTCCATTACTGTCCTGGTTAGTGATTATTGTCTTATTTCACTGTAGAGCATCTAGCCCTGTTCAATATGCCTTAATCAACCATTTAGTTCCACCTCCCACACATGCAGTGACATCACCTGGTTTAAACGTCTCTAGAGACAATATCTCTCTCATCATTACTCACTGCCTAGGTTTACCTCCAATGTACTCACACATTACCATACCTTTGTCTGTACATTATGCCTTGAATCTATTCTATAGCACCCAGAAACCTGCTCCTTTTACTCTACATTTTACATTTACATTTTAGTCATTTAGCAGACGCTCTTATCCAGAGCGACTTACAGTAGTGAATGCATACATTTAATTTCATACATTTTTTTTCTTTTTTTTTTTCTGTGCTGGCCCCCCGTGGGAATCGAACCCACAACCTTGGCGTTGCAAACACCATGCTCTACCAACTGAGCTACAGGGAAGGCTACATGCCTTCCTCACCATCTTAAATAAGCATACCCCATTCAAAAAATGTAGAACCGATTCTGGGTTCGTGCCCAGGCTCTGTCACAGCCGGCCGCGACGGGAGGCCCATGGGGCAGCGCACAATTGGCCCAGCGTCATCCGGGTTAGGGAGGTTTTGGTCGGCAGGGATATCCTTGTCTCATCGCGCACTAGCGACTCCTGTGGCGGGCCGGGCGCAGTGCACGCTGACCAGGTCGCCAGATGTACGGTGTTTCCTCCGACACATTGGTGCAGCTGGCTCCTGGGTTGGATGTGCATTGTGTCAAGAAGCAGTGCGGCTTGGTTGGGTTGTGTTTCGGAGGATGCATGGCTCTCGACCTTCGCCTCTCCTGAGTCCGTACGGGAGATGCAGCGATGAGACAAGACTGTAACTACTACCAACTGAATACCACGAAATTGGGGAGAAAAAAGGGGTAAAAAAATGAATAATCTATAAAAAAATGTAGAACCAGGAACAGATATAGCCCTTGGTTCTCTTCAGACCTGACTGCCCTTGACCAGCACAAAAACATCCTGACATCCTGTGGCGTTCTGCATTAGCATCGAATTGCCCCTGTAATATGCAACTTTTCAGGGAAGTTAGGAACCAATATACACAGGCAGATAGGAAAGCTAAGGCTAGCTTTTTCAAGCAAAAATGTGCATCCTGTAGCACAAACTCAAAAAAGTTCTGGGACACTGTTAAGTCCATGGAGAATAAGAGCACCTCCTCCCAGCTGCCCACTGCACTGAGGCTAGGCGACACGGTCACCACCGATAAATCCACAATAATTGAGAATTTCAATAAGCATTTCTCTACGGCTGGCCATGCTTGCCACCTGGCTACGCCTACCCCGATCAACAGCCCTCCACCCCCCACAGCAACTCACCCAAGCCTCCCCCATTTCTCCTTCACCCAAATCCAGATAGCTTATGTTCTGAAAGAGCTGCAAAATCTGGACCCCTACAAATCAGCCGGGCTAGACAACCCTCTCTTTCTAAAATTATCCGCCGAAATTGATGCAACCCCTATTACTAGCCTGTACAACCTCTCTTTTTTATCATCTGAGATTCCCAAAGATTGGAAAGCTGCCGTGATCATCCCCCTCTTCAAAGGGGGAGGCACTCCAGACCCAAACTGCTACAGACCTATATCTATCCTGCCCTGCTTTTCTAAGGTCTTCAAAAGCCAAGTTAACAAACAGATTACCGACCATTTCGAATCCCACCGTACTTTCTCCGTTATGCAATCTGGTTTCAGAGCTGGTCACAGGTGCACTTCAGCCACGCTCAAGGTCCTAAACAATATCCTAACCGCCATCGATAAGAGACATTACCGTGCAGCCGTATCCATCGACCTGGCCAAGGCTTTCGAATCTGTCAATCATCACATTCTTATCAGCAGACTCAACAGCCTTGGTTTCTCAAATGATTTCCTTGCCTGGTTCACAAACAACTTCTCTGATAGAGTTCAGTGTGTCAAATCGGAGGGCCTGTTGTCCGGACCTCTGGCAGTCTCTATGGGGGTGCCACAGGGTTCAATTCTCGGGCCGACTCTCTTCTGTGTATACATCAATGATGTCTTTTCCCTCTCGCTCTCATCCAACACTTCTCACTCTGCCCCTACTCGGATGGTATTGCGCCGTCCCAACCTTCGCTCTCTCTCTCCTGCTACTCTCTCCTCTTCCATCCTATCATCTCTTCCCTCTGCTCAAACCTTCTCCAACCTATCTCCTGATTCTGCCTCCTCAACCCTCCTCTCCTCCCTCTCTGCATCCTTTGATTTCCTCTGTCCCCTATCCTCCAGGCCGGCTCGGTCCTCCCCTCCTGCTCCGTGGCTCGACGACTCACTGCGAGCTCACAGAACAGGGCTCCGGGCAGCCGAGCGGAAATGGAGGAAAACTCGCCTCCCTGCGGACCTGGCATCCTTTCACTCCCTCCTCTCTACATTTTCCTCTTCTGTCTCTGCTGCTAAAGCCACTTTCTACCACTCTAAACTCCAAGCATCTGCCTCTAACCCTAGGAAGCTCTTTGCTACCTTCTCCTCCCTCCTGAATCCTCCTCCCCCTCCCCCCCCCCTCCTCCCTCTCTGCGGATGACTTCGTTAACCATTTTGAAAAGAAGGTTGACGACATCCGATCCTCGTTTGCTAAGTCAAACGACACCGCTGGTCCTGCTCACACTGCCCTACCCTGTGCTTTGACCTCTTTCTCCCCTCTCTCTCCAGATGAAATATCGCGTCTTGTGACGGCCGGCCGCCCAACAACCTGCCCACTTGACCCTATCCCCTCCTCTCTTCTCCAGACCATTTCCGGTGACCTTCTCCCCTACCTCACCTCGCTCATCAACTCATCCTTGACCGCTGGCTACGTCCCTTCCGTCTTCAAGAGAGCGAGAGTTGCAACCCTTCTGAAAAAACCTACACTCGATCCCTCCGATGTCAACAACTACAGACCAGTATCCCTTCTTTCCTTTCTCTCCAAAACTCTTGAACGTGCCGTCCTTGGCCAGCTCTCTTGCTATCTCTCTCAGAATGACCTTCTTGATCCTAATCAGTCAGGTTTCAAGACTGGGCATTCAACTGAGACTGCTCTTCTCTGTGTCACGGAGGCTCTTCGCACTGCTAAAGCTAACTCTCTCTCCTCTGCTCTCATCCTTCTAGACCTATCTGCTGCCTTTGATACCGTGAACCATCAGATCCTCCTCTCCACCCTCTCCGAGCTGGGCATCTCCGGCGCGGCCCACGCTTGGATTGCGTCCTACCTGACAGGTCGCTCCTACCAGGTGGTGTGGCGAGAATCTGTCTCCGCACCACGTGCTCTCACCACTGGTGTCCCCCAGGGCTCTGTTCTAGGCCCACTCCTATTCTCGCTATACACCAAGTCACTTGGCTCTGTCATATCCTCACATGGTCTCTCATATCATTGCTATGCAGATGACACACAATTAATCTTCTCCTTTCCCCCTTCTGACAACCAGGTGGCGAATCGCATCTCTGCATGTCTGGCAGACATATCAGTGTGGATGACGGATCACCACCTCAAGCTGAACCTCGGCAAGACGGAGCTGCTCTTCCTCCCGGGGAAGGACTGCCCGTTCCATGATCTCGCCATCACGGTTGACAACTCCCTTGTGTCCTCCTCCCAGAGTGCTAAGAGCCTCGGCGTGACCCTGGACAACACCCTGTCGTTCTCCACTAACATCAAGGCGGTGACCCGATCTTGTAGGTTCATGCTCTACAACATTCGCAGAGTACGACCCTGCCTCACACAGGAAGCGGCGCAGGTCCTAATCCAGGCACTTGTCATCTCCCGTCTGGATTACTGCAACTCGTTGTTGGCTGGGCTCCCTGCCTGTGCCATTAAACCCCTCCAACTCATCCAGAACGCCGCAGCCCGTCTGGTGTTCAACCTTCCCAAGTTCTCTCATGTCACCCCGCTCCTCCGCTCTCTCCACTGGCTTCCAGTCGAAGCTCGCATCCGCTACAAGACCATTGTGCTTGCCTACGGAGCTGTGAGGGGAACGGCACCTCCGTACCTTCAGGCTCTGATCAGGCCCTACACTCAAACAAGGGCACTGCGTTCATCCACCTCTGGCCTGCTCGCCTCCTTACCTCTGAGGAAGCACAGTTCCCGCTCAGCCCAGTCAAAACTGTTCGCTGCTCTGGCACCCCAATGGTGGAACAAGCTCCCTCACGACGCCAGGACAGCGGAGTCAATCACCACCTTCCGGAGACACCTGAAACCCCACCTCTTTAAGGAATACCTAGGATAGGATAAAGTAATCCTTCTAACCCCCCCCCCCCATAAAAGATTTAGATGCACTATTGTAAAGTGGTTGTTCCACTGGATATTATAAGGTGAATGCACCAATTTGTAAGTCGCTCTGGATAAGAGCGTCTGCTAAATGACTTAAATGTAAATGTAAATGTAAAATGTCGCTCTTGCTGCTGGTGATTCTCTGATCCACCTCTACGCAGACGGCACCATTCTGTATACCTCTGGCCCTTCTTTGGACCCTGTGTTAACTAACCTCCAGACGAGCTCCATAGAACTCTCCTTCCGTGGCCTCCAACTGCTCTTAAATGCAAGTAAAACTAAATGCATGCTCTTCAACCGATCGCCGCCCGCACCTGCCGGCCCGTCCAGCATCACTACTCTGGACGGTTCTGACTTAGAATATGTGGACAACTACAAATACCTAGTTGTCTGGTTAGACTGTAAACTCTCCTTCCAGACTCACATTAAATATCTCCAATCCAAAATTAAATCTAGAATCGGCTTCATATTTCGCAACAAAGCATCCTTCACTCATGCTGCCAAACATACCCTCGTAAAACTGACCATCCTACCGATCCTCGACTTCGGCGATGTCATTTACAAAATAGCCTCCAACACTACTGAACAAATTGGATGCAGTCTATTACAGTGCCATCCATTTTGTCACCAAAGCCTCATATACTACCCACCACTGCGACCTGTACGCTCTCATTGGCTGGCCCTTGCTTCATACTCGTCGCCAAACCCACTGGCTCCAAGTCATCTACAAGTCTCTGCTAGGTAAAGCCCCGCCTCATCTCAGCTCACTGGTCACCATAGCAGCACCCACTCGTAGCACGCGCTCCTGCAGGTATATCTCACAGGTCACCCCCAAAGCCAATTCTTCCTTTGGCCGCCTCTCCTTCCAGTTCTCTGCTGCCAATGACTGGAACAAACTGCCAAAATCACTGAAGCTGGAGACTCATATCTACCTTATTAGCTTTAAGCACCAGCTGTCAGAACAGCTCACAGATCACTACACCTGTACATAGCCCATCTGTAAATAGCCTATCCAACTACCTCATCCCCATAATGTATTATTTATTTATCTTGCTCCTTTGCACCCCAGTATCTCTACTTGCACATTTATCTTCTGCACATCTACCATTCCAGTGTTTAATTGCTATATTGTAATTACTTTGCCACCATGGCCTATTTATTGCCTTACCTCCCTTATCCTACCTAATTTGCACATACTGTATATAGACTTTTTCTACTGTATTATTGACTGTATGTTTGTTTATTCCATTTGTAACTCTGTGTTGTTGTATGTGTCGAACTGCTTTGCTTTATCTTGGCCAGGTCGCAGTTGCAAATGAGAACTTTTTCCCAACTAGCCTAACTGGTTAAATAAAGGTTAAATAAAAAAAATAAAAAAATTGAAGTGTTGTGGTTGCAAGTTATCCTGCCTTATCTAAAGCCTGTTATTTTAGGGTGTTGCTATAGGCCACCAAGTGCTAACAGTCAGTATCTAGATAATGTGTGTGAAATGCTTGATAGTGTATATGATGTATACAGAGAAGTCTACTTTCTTGGGTACATGAAAATTGACTAAAAAAATTGACTTTTCATCAAGCTGTCCGCTCAAGAGGAAGCTTCTCACTGTAACCAGTGCATTTAATCTGGGGTTCAGGTCATTAATCAACCTACTAGGGTGCTTACAAACATGCATTGATCACAGTTTTACTAATACTGTAGAACTTTGCTCTAAAGCTGTGTCCATACCTATTGGATGCAGTGATCACAATATAGTGGCTATATCCAGGAAAGGTAACAAAAACGTGGTCTAAAATACTGTGTAACAGATTTTGCTCTGACTGTTATGTGGATGATGTAAAAAATATTTGTAGGTCTGATGCGATTAAAAAGGAGAATCCAGACGCTGCACTTAATGAATTTATGAAATTGCTTCTTCCAAATATTGATAAACATGCACCTTTTAACTGACTGTTAGAACTGTTAAAGCTCCATGGCTTGGTGAGGAATTAAAAAACGATATAGTTGAAAGAGATGGGGCACAAGAAGTGGCTAACAAGTGTTGGGTCTATCATTAAATGTGAAGACTGTTATTTTATCAAATCAATTCTCTATTATTACGTGATTAAACTAATCATGTAACCTTTAATTAACTAGGAAGTCGGGGCAACTCTGGAAAATGTTTATAGAGTCTCTATTTCCCGATTCGAGTACAGTCTTATTATTACCTCATCATTTCTCATTACTGAATGTCGCAAACCCTTGGATATCTGCACGAACCCTAGAATAAATTATTAATCAGCGATATACAAATTGGCTTGATTATTTATTTACTTACTAACTAATCAAATCACAGAAATACATGAAACACACACAACTAGTTCATACATTGAGTATTACATGATACAAAGAAAAGTTCCTTGTGGACAAAACTGATATGATGGCTTGGTAGACAAAGGAAAGGGGTGTGGACCGCTTAACAGCGGGAAACTCACAGCTGATAACTACACTCATAGAAATTGCTAATACTTTACATGAATGAAAAGAAATTGCAATTTACATATTTACCAGTGTATGTCTTGTAGTCTCTTTCTGTGGTCACCGATCCATCTGCTGGAGAGTCAATCGATAGAAAGTCTCTGGTTGTATTCATAGTGGATATGTCAGAGACGTCATTCATTCATCTTATACAACCTTCAGATGTAAACCTGACAGCTGGGAAATGTACACATTAAGAGATATAGTTATGTGTGTTTCCTGTCCCTCATGAGATCACCAAATGAAACTTGACATGACTGTCCCTTAACCTCTCTTGGTTAGGGGGCAGTATTTTCACGTCCGGATGAAAAGCGTGCCCAAAGTAAACTGCCTGTTACTCAGGCTAGGGTATGCATATAATTGGTATAGAAAACACTCTAAAGTTTCTAAAACTGTTAAAATTATGTCTGCAAGTATAACAGAACTGATATGGCAGGCGGAACCCCGAGGACAAACCATCCACCCCAAAAAACAATTCAGCCGATCACTGTTTTCAATGGCTGTCACTTTTATTATAAGGCGAAATGCCCCCATATTGCAGTTCCTAGGGCTTCCACTAGATGTCAACAGTCTTTAGAAAGAGTTTCATGCTGGAAAAATGAGCCAGAAATTGTAGTTTTTCTAGGTGGCTCCCATTTTGGCTGTAATGTTTCCAAGCGTGTGGAAGAGAGCGTGTTCTTTGGTATTTTTTTCTGGTAAAGACAATAACGATTCTCCGTCTTAAATTGTATCGTTTATTTACGTATTAGGGTACCTAAGGTTTGATTATAAACGTTGTTTGACTTGTTTGGAAAAGTTTATTAGTAACGTTTGGGATTCATTTTGTATGCATTTTGATGGAGGGAACCTGGGTGGATTATTGACTGAAACGCGCCAGATAAACTGAGTTTTTATGGATATAAAGAAGGACATTATCGAACAAAAGGACCATTTGTGATGTATCTGGGACCTTTTGGAGTGCCAACAGAGGAAGATCATCAAAGGTAAGGCATTTATTATATCGCTATTTCTGACTTTGGTTGAAATATGTTTTTCATGCTTTTGTATGCGGGGCGCTGTCCTCAGATAATTGCATGGTGTGCTTTCGCCGTAAAGCCTTTTGAAATCTGATGCAGCGGCTGGATTAAAAAGAAGTTTAGCTTTAATTTGGTGTATTACACTTGTGATTTTATGAAAGTTAATTATTTAAATTCTGTAGTTTGAATTTTGCGCTCTGCAATTTCACCGGATGTTGGCCAGGTGGGACGCTACCGTCCCACCTGCCCATAAGAAGTTAGTGTCCACGGACCATTCCCACATTCTCAAAAATAGAAATATTGGTTAATTCTCCAATTTTGGTGATTAGGAGTTTTGGGAAGAAAAATGTCTCCATTTGTTCTCCATAGGCTCTCTCCATGCATACTCCATGGTACCGAAGAGAGAGAGAGTTTCTAGCAGGAATTTATGACAGTTGTAAAACCTGATGTGGGAGAGAGAATGGGAGAGGGGGAGCCACAATATACACCCCAAAAGGGCCACATCGTGATATGTCTGACTTACTGCAAATTAAGAAATTATGTGACTAAACTCAACAAAAAGAATAAAAATCTGTATTATGATCAATGCTATAAAGAATGATGGAAAACTTTGGAGTACTTTAAATGAAATTATGGGTAGAAAGACAAATGCAACTCCATCATTCATTGAATCAGATGGCTTATTCATCACAAAACAATTTGATGTTGCCAATTACTTCATTGGAAAAGTGGCCAAATTCAGGAACTGCCAACATTGAACAGTGAGCCATCGTAATCATGCATCAAAATCTAATAAATAATGAATGGAAAGCATTGTACTGGTTGCTGCCATCAGCTTGCTGCCAGCTCTTAGCAAACTGTTGGAAATAATTGTATTTCACCAAATACAATGCTATACCTTTGTAAAGAAATTAACAGACTTTTAGCATGCTTATAGAGAAGGGCACCCAACATGTACTGCACTGACACAAATTACTGATGAATGGTTGAAAGACATTGATAATAAGAAGATTGTGGGAGCTGTTCTGTTAGATATTATTGACCATAACCTGTTATTAAAAAAATGTATGTGTTGCGGCTTTTTAACCCCTGCCATATAGTGGATTCAGAGCTTTCTGTCACGGATCCCTTCGGAACTGTCATTATGCACACCTGGTCCCTATTCCCAGTGATTAGTAATTGTATAAGTGTGCCCCTGGTTTACCATTATCCTGGCGATTATTGTTCCAATGTCCGTTGGTTCGTGTGAGAACCTGTGCTATGTTGTTTTGGCTTTCGTGCCACGTATATTGTGCAGATGATTATGGGTCTCGTCCCATGTGATAATCATTGTGCGATTGTGTATTTATTCGAGGTACTCCTCGCTCTTTTGTTTGCGTCTCTACCCTGTGTTTTGTATATGTGTTTGTTTGGTCTTCGTCCCCGTGCCTTTACACGGTATGCTGTAATTTGGGAAATAAAAACCCATATTACGCATTCATGCGTCTGTCTCCCGACCCATTTTTACCAAAGTGACAGAATAATCGACCATGAAGGGAGACAGCGGGAATGGCCCTTCCGACGACACTGTGACTGGTCCGTCTGGCGCCGCCGCAACTTCGGCAGCTGCAACTGGGCCGTCCGACATCGCCACAACGGATCCGTCCGACAATGCGACTTCAGCAGCTGAAACTGGCCCGTCCGACGCCGCCACAACCGGTCCGTCCGATGCCACTTCTACTGGTCCGTCCTATGCCGCCGCAACTTTGGCAGCGGCAACTGGCCCGTCCGAAGACGATGCAACTTCGGCAGCTGCATCGGGTCCTGATTGATCGCACTGTGTTCCTGTGATCGTCCTTGCGTCGGGGGGGGCTTTCGTGACACGTATATTGTGCAGATGATTAGAGGTCTCGTCCCGTGTGATAATCATTGTGCGATTGTGTATTTATTCGTGGTGCTCCTAGCTATTTTGTTTGGGTTTCTACCTTGTGTTTTGTATACGTGTTTGTTTGGTTTTCGTCCCCATGCCTTTAAACGGCACGCTGTAATTTGGGACTGTAGGCCATCTCGCTCGGTTCCGGACTGTCTCTCTCGGTTCCGTCTCTCTCGGTTCCGGACCGTAGGCCGTCTCTCTCGGTTCCGGACTGTAGGCCGTCTCACTCGGTCCCGGACTGTAGGCCATCTCTCTCGGTTCCGGACTGTAGGCCGTCTCTCTCGGTTCCAGACTGTAGGCCATCTCACTCGGTTCCGGACTGTAGGCTGTCTCACTCGGTTCCGGACTGTGGGCCATCTCAAGACGGGGCACTGTCGTCGGACACTCTGGACTGGGTACTGTTGCCGGAAGCTCTGGACGAGGCACTATTGCCGGAAGCTCTGGACGGGGTACTGTCGTCGGAAGCTCTGGACGGGGTACTGTCGTCGGAAGCTCTGGACGGGGACTGCGCACTGAAAGCCTGATGCGTGGGGCTGGTAGTGGAGGTACCAGACTGGAGACACGCACCCCAAGGCTAGTGCGAGGAGCAGGAACAGGACGAGTTGGACTGGGCTGCCTGGTGCGTGGGGCTGGTACTGGAGATGCCAGACTGGATACACGCACCTCAGGGCTTGTGCGAGGAGAAGGAGTAGGACGAGCTGGACTGGGCTGATGCACTGGAGGCCTGGTGCGTGGGCCTGGTACTGTCTTCCCCAGACGGCTAGCACGCACCTCAGGACAAGTATGGAGAGCTGACTCAGGTGACATCAATTTTAGGACACGCTCTGTGGGGCGAATGTTGTGCCTAAAACACCAACACAGTAGCTCTCTCATAGTTCTCTCCTCCAATTTTCCCATCAACTCCTTTACAGTCTCTGCTTCGCTCACCTCCAATTTTACCCCGACTGGCTCTGGTTCCATCCTCGGCTCCGCCGATCTGTCCGTGTGCCCCCCCCCAAAACATTTATTGGGGCTGCCTCTCATGCATCCTACGTTGGGCCCGCTCTTCGCTCCACTTTCGCCGTTCCTCCCTCGCTGTCTCCACCTGTTTCCATGGCAGGGTCTTGTCCCCTGCCATTACCTCCTCCCATGTCCAAAATGTCCTCCACTCCCTTCTCTCCCTGGCCCAGGATCCTTCCTCTTCCTGGGCCCGCTGCTTGGTCCGTTGGTGGTGGGAAGTTCTGTAATGGTCATCGTATGAAAGGGACCAAGGCGCAGCGGGTTGAGTGCTCATTTTAACTTTTAATTTAGAACACTGAAAACACAAAACAAGAAAACGCACGAACACACAGTAATGCAGGCTACACACAGCAATGCACAAACAACAACTTCCCACAAAGGGACAGGTGAAACAGGGCTACCTAAGTATGACTCTCAATCAGCAACAATGAGGCCAACACAAAGAAATACACAACATAGAAAACCATAGAAATACAAAACAAGAACATTACCCAAAAACCCCGGAACACATAAATCAAACACCCCTCTTACATAAATACATATACCATTAAACTCCGAACCACATAAAACAAATACCCCTGCCACGTCCTGACCAAACTACAATAAACAATAACCCCTTATACTGGTTAGGACGTGACAAGAATTCATTGCAGACTTTGAAAAGGCTTTTGATAAAGTACAACTGGAGTTGATATATAAAAGCCTGGAATATTTCCGTTTTGGAGAATCTCTTTTACAATGGGTTAAAGTTATGTATAGTAACACTGGGTGTAAAATAGTAAATAATGGCTACTTCTCAGAAAGTATTAAACTGTCAAGAGGAGTAAAACAACGTTGACCGCTATTGGCATATCAATTTTTTATGGCCATAAAAACAATATCCAACAGTAATAAAAACAAAGGTGTCATTGTACGCCGATGATTCATGTTTTCTTTAAAATCCACTTTGAGATTTATTTTATACTGTAAACCCTTACACACCACTGCACTTTGTATACCAGGGTTGGCTGGCCTTCTCTAGTCACTCGTAGGCTCAGTCACTGGTATACTTTTATTTACATAGCCATTTTGGGTTTACTACCTTTTTATTTGGGTATTTTTATTGTTCAGAAATGTGGTGGGTACTCTCTTCGTTCGCTGGACTTTATCCTGCTAACTGTTCCAAATGTCCAAACTGAATTTGGTAAAAGGGCTTTTATGTACTCTGCGCCATCTTCTTGGAACGCCTTACAAAATACTTTTAAACTGGAAGAACTTGTCCCGATTGGTATTTTTAAATCACTGATGAATGATCTTGAGACTGATTCCCTGACCTGTCAATGTTTTTAATTAGCTGTTTTTGATTTTGTTATACTCTTGTGAATTCTATGATTTTTACTAGATTACTTGTAGTTTTTCATGTTGTTTGTCTGTAATTTTTGTAATGACTTGGTGCTGCCTATCTTGGCCAGGACGCTCTTGAAAAGAGATTTTAAATCTCAATGAGCCCTTCCTGGTTAAATAAAGGTTTAATAAATAATAATAAAATAGAGCTTCTATGATACAGTACCTGTTTATAGAGCTGTTATGATACCTGGTTATAGAGCTGTTATGATACAGTACCTGTTTATAGAGCTGCTATGATACCTGCTTATAGAGCTTCTATGATACCTGACTATACAGCTAGTTTGATACTATAGAGCTGTTATGATACCTGGTTATAGAGCTGTTTTCATACCTGGTTATAGAGCTGTTATCATACCTGGTTATAGAGCTGTTATGATACCTGACTATAGAGCTGTTATGATACCTGGTTATAGAGCTGTTTTGATACCTGGTTATATAGCTGTTTTGATACCTTGTTATGGAGCTGTTATGATACCTGACTATACAGCTAGTATGATACTATAGAGCTGTTATGATACCTGGTTATAGAGCTGTTTTCATACCTGGTTATACAGCTGTTATGATACCTGGTTATAGAGCTGTTATGATACCTGTTTATAGAGCTGTTATGATACGTGGTTATAGAGCTGTTATGATACGTGGTTATAGAGCTGTTATGATACCTGGTTATAGAGCTGTTATGATACCCGGTTAGAGAGCACTACTGTCACTCATACAAGACAACAGAACAATACAATACAGGCTTCCAATGCAAAATATATATTTGGTTACACAAAAAATAAAAAACTGTAACAGTGCCAGAAAATCAATGATGGATTTTTGTCTACAACCGCTCAGTTTCAGGGCTAAAAGCACAAGGTCAGATAATGAAGGGGAACCTGTGTGCTGCTAACAATGGTTCAAACTGTCAATGGGAAAAGAGTGTGAGTGAGTGAAAGACTTATGATGTGCAGTGATCCCGTTTGGACAGTGTGACTACAGTAGCTCATGTGACTGAAAGCCAAGTAGCCTTACACTTCCAAAATCTACAAGCCTCCAAACACAAGCTCTGAGGGAGACAAGTCTGGAACAGCTCCAAAAGGAGGCCTGCTCTCAGGGACACAAGCCTGGAACAGCTCCAAAAGGAGGCCTGCTCTGAGGGAGATACGTCTGGAACAGCTTCCAAAGGAGGCCTGCTCTGAGCATGAAAGACTGCAAGCACTGCCATTTCCTCATCATCTCCTCATGTCTCCTTATGTCACTGCAATAAAGCCAGCCAGATCACCCCGTGATACAAGTCAGTATTCAACATACATCCATGTCTGAGGATGTCGGGAGAGCGCTGTTACCTTCAAGTAGGTTTGGGTTTTGCTAGGGCGCGAAACATGGATGAAAGTCTAAATCTGACGTGAGACTGTGAGAGCTGGTTGAGCAAAGCAACTGTCAAGAACACAAGATGAGATGAACACAGAAATCTAAAATCAAAAACTTTTGTGAACTAACACTCACACTTGACTTTTTCTCCCCCTCACTAGCTCTGAATTTGCTACTTTATTGAGAAAAAATGTACTTACTATGACTGTGATATGTGATTTGTCCCACATAGCTCTCTCAAGATGAATGCTCTAACTGTAAGTTGCTCTGGATAAGAGCATCTGCTAAATGACTAAAATGTAAATGCAGCCATTTCAATCCTCTCCAGTCCGTTCCAACTGTAACATCCTCTAACCACTTGGTACCTGTTACGGCTGTCGAAAGGAGGGGACCAAAGCGCAGCGTGATGAGTGTTCATGATTATTTAATAATACGAAACACTTTAACAAAAGAAACAAAACGAAAGCCAACAGTTCTGTCAGGTCCCATACTACAAAACTGAAAACAACTACTCACAAAAACAAGGTGGGAAAATGCTGCCTAAGTATGGCTCCCAATTAGAGACAACGATAGACAGCTGCCTCTGATTGGAAACCATACCCGGCCAAAACATATAAATAAAATACATAGAATGCCCACCCCATATCACACCCTGACCTAACTAAACAGAGAAAAACGTCTCTCTCAGGTCAGGGCGTGACACTACCAGTGTGTTATAAAAGAAAGAGCTCCTCCCCACAACTTCTGGCCAAAACCCTGCTGAAAACCCTGCTGAAAATGTGTTATATCATCCTGTGTGTATGCTCAGTGTGTGTGTGTGTGTGCGTGTGTGTGTGTTGGTTGGCAGGATCAGGATAAGGAGATGGCATGGTTCTGGTTTTAATGTAAACTGAGAGTACAAAACAGAACAGAACAGCCTCAATTTGTCAGGGCATAAACTCTACTATCATACCCCGTTCAAAGGCACTTAAATCTTTTGTCTTGCCCATTCACCCTTTGAATGGCACACATACACAATCCATGTCTCAATTGTCTCAAGACTTAAAAACTGATTGAAGTGGATTAAACAGGTGATATTAAGAAGGGAGCATAGCTTTCACCTGGATTCACCTGGTCAGTCTATGTCATGGAAAGAGCCAGGTGTTCCTAAGGTTTTGTCCAGTCTGTGTATATGAGACAGTATATTATGAAGAGCTTGGCCTGAGTTAGATCTCTTATGGCTGTTTAACAGTCTGATGGCATTGAGATAGAACGATAGAAAGTTAGATCTCTGATGGCTGTAGACTCATCATCTACCAGGTTGTTTAATGCTGGGAAGGGGATCTGAGGAGCTTGGCCTGTATAGGCCGGTGTGGAGGAATGGAACATTAACATTTTTGTAATTTACTGTTAGAAAATGCTATTTTTAGCCCAGAATGACTCAATAACAGCAGCATTGTCAGTAAAACAGTCAATTAATGCTGTAACAATCATGGTATTAGCCGCCCCATTGCCCTTTTAATTAACCTTTTAACTTACATTAAGCTACCTTAGAATGTACAGCGAAATATCCACAGTGTTCTGATCTACTGTACACCTAACAAGTTACATCTGCTCTTCCCGGGAACAAATACACTGACTGAGCTCAATGCCTCTGAGGCAGCCGAGGAACAAATCCACTGACTGAGCTCAATGCCTCTGAGGCAGCCGAGGAACTAATCAAATATTAGTTAACCAACTGATCCTGCTACAACGAGCTGCTAGCTCCACTATCGGCAGCACCACCATGCAAGGCTGAGCTTTCTCTCTCTCCGTTCTCTCCACTCTCTCTGCTCTCTCCGTTCTTTCCGTTCTCTCCGTTCTCCCCCTCAGTTCAACTTCAAAAGCAGTCTCTCTCCTGGAGAATGCAGCCGACAGCGGAAAGAACACATGCTGTTTGGTGGAATGCATTTCAGAAATTACCCCTTGAATATGCTAATACTGTGTGAGTGAGTGAGTGAGTGAGTGAGTGAGTGAGTGAGTGAGTGAGTGAGTGAGTGAGTGAGTGAGTGAGTGAGTGAGTGAGTGAGTGAGTGAGTGAGTGAGTGAGCGAGTGAGCGTTTGTGTGTGTGTGTGTGTGTGTGTGTGTGTGCGCGCATGCACATGTAGGTGTTTGTGTGGAAAGGCTGTCTGGAAAAATACATAGACATTAGTCTGCATAAAATGCATAGTAGCTTGAATACACAGTGGCTTTAACTATGTTACTGCTGGATGTCAAGGCTTCTTCTTACTATGGTACCTTATCATTTAATCCCTCACTGCCCTCTCTTATACTCAAGTCATCTACCTCTACGTGTATCCAACGGACAAATCAACCCTTTAACAAACAATTTCTGAGAAGCTCTGGGAAGCTTCAGGTAAGTCAGGGGCCCAAAGTTGGAGAACTACACTGTTTATACCTTTGAGTTGTACATTTGACCTAAAACAAAGTTGACATTTCCAGACTTTCCATGCATGCAAGCAGACTTGTCTCTTGTGATCATCTCACTGGTATAGTATTTAGAGTAGCAGGCACAGCACAAGCCTAAATTAACAGTGCCCTCTTTCTTTCTTTTTTTCTCTCTCTGTCCATCTTTCTTTCTCTGTCTTGTCTCTTTCTCTCTCTTTTTACAAAATGCCATGTACAATAAAAAGCCTCATTCACAATTAATCAACATCAGTGACTACCTCAAAAAAGTTTAAATGTCACATGAGCATTTCTAAAGATGCAATGCAGAGGAAAGTTAACACCAGCCCAGCGAGTGAGAGAGACAGAGAGAGAAAGACAGAGAGAGACAGAGAGAGACATTTGTTTAATCTATTTCACTTGCTTTGGAAATGTAAAAATATGTTTCGATGACAATAAAGCCCATTAAATTGAATTGAATTGAGAGAGAGAGAGAGGGAGGAAGAGCTAGAGGGAGAGAAATAAGAAGATGATGCCTGTTTCAGGGACTTTTTCATTTCCTGTCCATGTGAGCAGGTCCTATGGGTAAGGATTGGAAGATTGGATGATTGAAAGATTGGAGAATTGAAGGAACGGATGATTGGAGGACTGGAGGTTGAAGGAATGGAGGGTTGAGGATTGGAGGACTGGAGCATTGGGACATTGGAGGATTGGGGGATTGGAGGATTGGGGGATTGGGACATTGGAGGATTGGGGGACTGGAGGATTGGGGGATTGGATGATTGGGGGATTGGGGGGGTTGGAGGATCTGAGGACTGGAGGATTGAAGGACTGGGCCTTAATGACTGTAATTGACTAAGACTGACTTTGACGTCTCACGTCCACTACGATGACAGAGACCCTGTCTGCCCTACATATGAGGGCCCGCACTCACCCCTCCCCAATTTCAGTCTCTGTCTGACACACACACATGAACACGCACACACACACTCACACACAATCCAGGCCCTGGCCTCTCCAGGTTGATCTGAAGGAGTCTGGAGAGGAGGTCGAGGGCTTATTGGACTGCCCATGGTAATTGGGTTAATTGGTACATGTACTTGAATCAGCCTTCGTCAACCAAGAAGGACTGGGGAAGTAAGAGCAAACCATTAAACCACGAAGAGGGAATGGAGTTCGACAAACAAAAAGACGGTGACTCCCACTTGAGCAGAGGAGCATAAGATGGAGCGAGGAAGAAAATGGGGATGGGGAGGAAAGAGGGGTTTGTATGATTTGGAAGGAAGGGGAGGGAGGGAGGGCCCCTAAACGTGAGACTCAAACTGTTAATGTAATAAGACAGTGAAAACAGGGAAAGCAAACCCAAAAGGATTATGTCACATGTGATCTGTCAGAGATCAAACGGCTGGAGAGAGAAGCATTGTGGCCACTCTCTCTCTCTCTCTCTCTCTCTCTCTCTCTCTCTCTGTGTCTCTCTCTCTCTGTCTCTCTCTCTCACTCTCTCCCTCTCTCTATGTGAGTCTATCTCTCTCTCTCTCTATCTCTCTCTCTGTGTCTCTCTCTTTCTCTCTCTTTCTCTCTCCCCCTCTTTCTCTCTTGCTTTCTCTCTCTCCCTTCTCTTTCTCTCTCTCCCCAACCTTTCTCTCTCCATCTCCATCTCTCTCTCTCTCTCCCTCTCTCTCTCTCTCTCTCTCTCTCTCTCTCTCTCTCTCTCTCTCTCTCTCTCTCTCCCTCTCTCCCTTGCTCTCCCTCTCCCTTTGGGTGAAGCAGCTACTACAGCTCAGCAGAAGGAGAGAACTTCTGGTACTCTCCATGGCCTAAGGGGATGATTCTACATCACAGTGTAGAATCATGACTCAATCTAACACCCTGCTCTCCTCTTCCACCATGACTCAATCTAAAACCCTGCTCCCCTCTTCCACCATGACTCAATCTAACACCCTGCTCCTCTATTCCACCATGACTCAAGCTAACACCCTGCTCCCCTCTTCCACCATGACTCAATCTAACACCCTGCTCCTCTCTTCCACCATGACTCAATCTAACACCCTGCTCCCCTCTTCCACCATGACTCAAGCTAACACCCTGCTCCCCTCTGCCCTCTGACTTAGCCAATTGGAAGAGAGATACATCCCAAATAGCACCCAATTCACTATGTAGTGCACTTCTTTTGACCAAGAACCATAGAAATTGTGCACTACGTAGGGAATAGGGAACCATTTGAGACACAGCGTCACCAATTTAACCTCCCCTTAACCTAAGTGCAATTTCCACTTTTTTGTTGTTGTTGCTATTTTCAATTGGAGATTACATTAAGTACCAAACTTGAACAGACAGTTCTTAGCCAAGTGGAAAAGAGAGTCACTATTGTGAAGTGGGAGCCGGCCACACCATGCAGAAAACTCCCACTGAGATTTGTTTTATGTATCTGCTACAAATACTGTACAGAAATTACTGGAGAAGGGCGGACTGGATTAATTCTGCTTGACAGCCTTCCTTGGAGAGGGAAGCAGGGCTTGAAAACACTCCCAGGTTTGGCTGGCCCACGCCAGTCCCTTCACGCCACGTTACCCTCCAACACAGCCAGGCCAACCCCAATATAACGCAGAATACTACAAAACAACATAATACAAAACTAAACTGCACAACAGCCTAGTGTACAAGACAATGAGTCACATAAACCAACACTGCCAAACAGTGCATAACATAACACAACTCAACACCGCCTAATAAGATATAAGACACAGCCCAACACTGCCCAACACTTAATAACACTGAATAACACTGAATAACACTGAATAACACTGAATAACACGGAATAACAAGGAATAACACAAAATAACACGGAATAACACGGAATAACACGGAAAAACACGGAATAACACTGAATAACACGGAATAACACTGAATAACACGGAATAACAAGGAATAACACGGAATAACACTGAATAACACGGAATAACAAGGAATAACACGGAATAACACTGAATAACACTGAATAACACTGAATAACATGGAATAACAAGGAATAACAAGGAATAACACGGAATAACACTAAATAACACTGAATAACACTGAATAACACTGTACAACAAAGGCCAGGCATAATCATTGCGTGTCTTTCGACACGCATGCAGCTCTCCGGAATTTAATTGGCGGCTTGCGGCAATAATCTGAATGAATGTGTATGCAAATTAGTTCACAGAACCATGGTTACATGAGTAACCTTCGATATCGGCAATTAGCGGCTGGGACAAGCAGAGTAAGAAAAATAGTTTCTAGCACTTCTGGAGCATATTGAAATAATTATCTTCCTACCAATTTGCCTCTAGCTTTTAAACGGTTAGAGCAATTATCGACTATGACCCCATTCCTGAAAGCTAGGACTCTGTGGAGGATTCGTAAGAAGGGAGAGTGATGAATCTGCACAGAATAACTCAGGGAAATTAATTGATTCTCCACAAAAGATCATGCACAAAGATTGTTTGATGATCATCCTGTATGTTTTCATGGACTTTCCAATACCTTTCCACCAAACCCCCGGTGGCTCGCTTGCCCAGTGAGGTTGTTTAACAAAGGTTTTTCTCTCAGAAATATTAGTGACTACCACTGACATAGGCTAACACAACTTAACCTCTCTTGGGTAGGGGGCAGTATTTTGAAGTTTGGATGACAAACGTGCCCAAGGGAAACTGCCTGTTACTCAGGCCCAGAAGCTAGGATATGCACATGGTAGTAATGGATAGAAAACACTCTAAAGTTTCCAAAACTGTTAAAGTAACGTCTGTGAGTATAACAGAACTGATATGACAGGTGAAAACCTGAGGAAAATTCATCCAGGAAGTGGGATATTTTTGATGTGGGTACTTTTCTATTGAATGCCTGTACAGTATGTATTTGGATAGGACCCAAATTGCAATTCCTATGGCTTCCACTAGATGTCAACAGTCTTTAGATATTGTTTCAGGCTTGTATTCTGAAAAACGAGGAAGAATGAGAACATTGTTTCAGTGGACTAAATGAACCAGAGCTGTTTTGAGCGCGTGACCGATTGCGCGCCATTCGTTGTTTTTCTTTTCTATTGAAGAAGCTATTGTCCGGTTGAAATATTATCAATTATTTAGACAATAGACAACCTAAGGATTAATTATAAACATCATTTGACATGTTTTGACAAACTTTACAGGTACTATTTCGATGTTTTCGTCTGCCTGTTGTGACCGCCTTTGAGCCAGTGGATTACTGAACAAAGCACGCCAACAAATCTGAGTTTTGGGACATAAAGAGGGACTTTATCGAACAAAACTAACATTTATTGTGTAACATGGACTCTTGTGACTGCAACCAGATGAAGATCATCAAAGGTAAGTGATTCATTTTATCGCTATTTCTGACTTTTGGTATTCCTTTACTTGGTTGTAAAATGTTTGCATGCTTTTGTAAGCGGGGCTCTGTCCTCAGATAATTGCATGGTATGCTTTTGCCGTAAAGCCTTTTTGAAATCTGACATTGTGGCTGGATTAATAACAAGTTAAGCTTTAATTTGATGTATTGCACTTGTGATTTCATGAAAGTTTAATATTTACCGGAAGGTGTCGAAGGTGTCAAAATGGGACACTAGCGTCCGACTAATCCGCAAGAAGTTAACAAGAAGTTAATCTTTAAGCTGATGTATAACACTTGTATATTTTATGAATGTTTATTATGACTATAATGACTATTTCTGTATTTTGAATTTGGCGCTCTGCAATTTCACCAGATGTTGGCCAGGTGGGACGCTACTGTCCCACCTGCCCATAAGAAGTTAAACTCTGTTTCCATGCTTGTTCAATGAACCATAAACAATTAATGAACATGCACCTGTGGAACGGTTGTTAAGACACTAACAGCTTACAGACAATAGGCTTTAAGGTCACAGTTATGAAAACATAGGAGACTAAAGAGGCCTGTCTACTGACTGAAAAACACCAAAAGAAAGATGCCCAGGGTCCCTGCTCATCTGTGTGAATGTGCCTTAAGCATGCTGCAAGGAGGCATGAGGACTGCAGATGTGGCCAGGGCTATAAATTGCAATGTCCTGTGAAACGTCTAAGACAGCGCTACAGGGAGACAGGACGGACAGCTGATCGTCCTCCCAGTGGCAGACCACGTGTAACAACACCTGCACAGGATCGGTACATCCGAACATCACACCTGCCGGACAGGTACAGGATGGTAACAACAACTGCCTGAGTTACACCAGGAACGCACAAGCCCTCCATCAGTGGTCAGACTGTCCGCAATAGGCTGAGAGTGTCACGTCCTGACCAGTGAAAGAGGTCATTTGCCATAGTAGAGTGGTCAGGGCGGGGCAGGAGGGTTTGTTTTGTAGGTATTTTGGGTTTTCTGTTTCTATGTGGGTTTGTTCTAGTTATCATTTTCTATGTGTTGGTTTTCATGTTCGGCCGGGTATGGTTTCCAATCAGAGGCAGGTGTCTTTCGTTGTCTCTGATTGGAAGCCATACTTAGGCAGCCTGTTTTTCCTTTGGGGTTGTGGGTAGTTGTTTCCGTTTAGTCTAGTGTACCTGACGGGACTGTTGTTGGTCGTTTTGTTGTTTTGTTGTTAAAGTGTATTTCATTAAAGACAAAGAATGAGCACTATACACGCTACGCCTTGGTCTCCATTCAACGGCCCCTGTGACAGAGAGAGGCTGGACTGAGGGCTTGTAGGCCTGTTGTGAGGCAGGTACTCACCAGACATCACCGGCAACAACGTCTCCTATGGGCACAAACCCACCGTCGCTGGACCAGACAGGACTAGCAAAAAGTGCTCTTCACTGACGAGTCGCGGTTTTGTCTTACCAGGGGTGATAGTCGGACTCGCGTTTATCATTGAAGGAATGAGCATTACACCGAGGCCTGTACTCTGGAACGGGATCGATTTGGAGGTGGAGGGTGCGTCATGGTCTGGGGCGGTGTGTCACAGCATCATTGAACTGAGCTTGTTGTCATTGCAGGCAAACTTAACGCTGTGCGTCACAGGGAAGACATCCTCCTCCCTCATGTGGGATCCTTCTTGCAGGCTCATCCTGACATGACCCTCCAGCATGACAATGCCACCAGCCATACTGCTCGTTCTGTACGTGATTTCCTGCAAGACAGGTATGTCAGTGTTCTGCCATGGCCAGCGAAGAGCCCAGATCTCAATCCCATTGAGCACGTCTGGGACCTGTTGGATTGGAGGGTGAGGGCTAGGGCCATTCCTTCCAGAAAAGTTTGGGAACATGCAGGTACCTTAGTGGAAGAGTAACATCACACAGCAAGAACTGGCAAATCTGGTGCAGTCCATGAGGAGGAGATGCACTGCAGTACTTAATGCAGCTTGTGGCCACAACTTTTACTTTTGATTTTGACCCCCCTTTGTTCAGGGACACATTATTCCATTTCTGTTAGTCACGTCTGTGGAACTTGTTCAGTTTATTTATCTGTTGTTGAATCTTGTTATGTTCATACACGTGTTAAGTTGGCACAGTTGACAGTCAGAGGACGTTTCTTTTTTTGCTGAGTTTATATTACTCTTATAGAATTTCCACATGGGTGAGGATATTGGAAAAGTAATCAAAGCCTACAGGATGACAACTTGTTTTTAACTAGGACAGAAAAATGCATAACTGACATTTTCTAACATAACATAGGTACAGCAGATTCCCTTATTTGTACAGGACACTTTTAACCCTTGTGTGGTGTTCATGTTTTTGTTATTCACCTAATGTTCGCGGGTCTGATGAACCCACAACATTATTGTGTTTAAAAAAAAATACAGCCATAACAATTTACGTTAAAAAACAAAATACTTAATACTTAGATGTTTGCTTATATCAATTCTAAGCAATATAGACAGTATACATGGTTAATATTAGACAGTATACATGGTTAATATAGACAGTATACATGGTTAATATAGACAGTATACATGGTTAATATAGACAGTATACATGGTTAATATAGACAGTATACATGGTCAATATAGACAGTATACATGGTTAATATAGACAGTATACATGGTTAATATAGACAGTATACGTGGTTAATATTTGCCATTTACCTCTGCTAGGTCACATTTATCAATAAAAGCGCTGTTAGTTTTTTTTTATCAAATTAGATTTTTGTTAACAGATATCAATTATAATCAAGAAATGGAATAAGTCATGTTGATATGTATTGCTTTGAACAAATTGGAAGGACAAATTTTACATACAGTATTTTATGGAAATGATAAATGAGCCCCACTGAACACAAATTAAGGCCAGTCTACACACAACATGAGGGACAGAGTTCTACTGTGAGTGTGATGCAAATGTATTTCTTGCATTTGATGTATGTGTACTGTGTCTTCCTGTCCTTCTTGGGTCCACACACATCCCAGCACTTCTTCTTGTTGCTACCAGCTGCAAGCTAGGATGATGAAAACAGTTCAGGAATTGTACTAACATCTCACCCTCATATACAGTTACAGCAGGCCAAGGTAGGTGAGTCAGACACAAACATGCAACAACATCACTCACACTTACTTTCGGTATTGGAGTTGTAGAACCCCAAAGTAGGCACGTAAATGAGTTTGGTCCATCTACTTCTATCTCTCTTCAAAAACACGCCCTCCCTCCAAATTATTCCATTCAGAATGATTTTCTGGATGGTGTCTGGGATGAACAGTTTCAAAAGAAGACTTTATGTCCTGCACATGAGTAACCAACCATCCGCGTCATCCCTGGTTGCATCCTTATCACATCGGCAGCTATGCGGGTTGGCTCATTCCTTGGCATCCATATTTCTCCTGCTGATGAGCTGGTTGCTGACGGGCTGGCTGCTGACGGGCTGGTCCTGGGGCTGGCTGAGGGTCAATCTCATCCACTTCTTCCAACTCACGGTCAGACACTGAATTGACAGACATGATCCTTATATTTGGAAAATTCTTCATCTTCTGAAGAGGAAGACTCTCTTTCCACACTAGCTTCTCTCTCTGCAAAAATGATTTGTAAGTCCCTATGACCAGAGATTATTTTTGCCATACTGATTGATTGTGGTAAGGGGACACACATACAAAGCTTTATTTGTAGTGTCCCTCCCCCAATTTGCACCTGGCTGGGGTAGAGTGCGGGAAAATATATATATTTTTTTTTTTACAATGCACTGAAATAATGTATTGTAATGACATTGTGCAGGTTCCCGCAAGACATTGTTTCGTTTCACATACTACAAAGGGTAAAGAGTGTGAGAAAAGCGGGAGACAGGCAGACAGGCAGGGAGACAGGTTCTTGGTACTATGTTGAAACAGCAGGCCCAGGGAGGAGGAAGACAGAGTGAAGGCATACAGCAAACCTTTTTGTTTCATCTTTGTTTGTTTTCACCCACACACACACACACCTTTTCACACATTTATTACCCTCAGGTCCAGTGGACCCGAACACCACATATGTCATATAAATGTGTAGGGGGTTCACAGTGTGCGCTCAATGAAAATGTGTTATTTACATGTTCTTCACAGAAAATAAGCCAAGGCCAATGAATCTCTGGTTGAAAAAATTATGAATTGAGTAATTTTTCCACAGACCTGAACACCACACCAGGGTTAAATGTGCCTTTAGAGGCCATGCAATTCAATACTCATCTTAAAACAAAAACAAATGTAGGTCAAAAGAGTTCATATTAACAAAGGAAATAGAGGGACTAATGGTACAGATAGATGGCAATAAAAATGGTGCCCTAGAGGCACAGAATAAGTTAGAGGAAAAACGAATAGAAATGGAGGAACTTATTCAAGCAAGATGAAGTGTAATATATTATAAAAAATAAAGCGAACTAGATAGAATATGGGGAAAAATGCACCAAATTATTTGTTAATCTTCAACATAGAAATGCTACCAAGAGTCACCCATCATTTACCAAACAATATTTGAAAGAGGAAGCAAAGTACTTAAGTCCGGGAAAACCCCAGTGCTGGATGGCATACCAGTTGAGCAGTGGAGGCTGCTGAGGGGAGGACGGCTCATAATAATGGCTGAAACGGAACTAATGGAATGGCATCAAACACATGGAAACCATGTGTTTGATGTATTGGATACCAATCCACTAATTCCGGTTCAGCCATTACAACGAGTCCGTCCTACTTAATTAAGGTGCTACCAGCCTCCTGTGCAGTTGAGGTATTATTCCATACCTTATTTTTATGTACTCAGAGGAACGTTATTAGTATGTTTTAACCACTCCTATATAAATGGTAGATTATCAGACACTCAACAAGAAGGTTTGATTTCCTTATTACTGAAACAGGATCCAAGTGGAAAATATAAAGATCCAGTCCATTAAAACAATTGGAGGCCTCTTAAACTTCAGTGTTGTGATGCAAAAATTCTAGAAAAATGCATAGCTCATAGAATTAAAAAGGTTTTGTCAGATATTATTCATCCTAATCAGACAGGTTTTCTACATGGACAATACATTGAAGATAATATACTGCTCAAAAGAATAAAGGGAACACTTAAACAACACAATGTAACTCCAAGTCAATCACACTTCTGTGAAATCAAACTGTCCACTTAGGAAGCAACACTGATTGACAATACATTTCACATGCTGTTGTGCAAATGGAACAGACAACAGGTGGAAATTATAGGCAATTAGCAAGACACCCCCAATAAAGGAGTGGTTCTGCAGATGGTGACCATAGACCACTTCTCAGTTCCAATGCTTCCTGGCTGATGTTTTGGTCACTTTTGAATGCTGGCGGTGCTTTCACTCTAGTGGTAGCATGAGATGGAGTCTACAACCCACACAAGTGGCTTAGGTAGTGCAGTTCATCCAGGATGGCACATCAATGCGAGCTGTGGCAAGAAGGTTTACTGTGTCTGTCAGCGTAGTGTCCAGAGCATGGAGGCGCTACCAGGAGACAGGCCAGTACATCAGGAGACGTGGAGGAGGCCGTAGGAGGGCACCAACCCAGCAGCAGGACCGCTACCTCCGCCTTTGTGCAAGGAGGAGCAGGAGGAGCACTGCCAGAGCCCTGCAAAATGACCTCCAGCAGGCCACAAATGTGCATGTGTCTGCTCAAACGGTCAGAAACAGACTCCATGAGGGTGGTATGAGGGCACGACATCCACAGGTGGGGGTTGTGCTTACAGCCCAACACCGTGCAGGACGTTTGGCATTTGCCAGAGAACACCAAGATTGGCAAATTCGCCACTGGCGCCCTGTGCTCTTCACAGATGAAAGCAGGTTCACACTGAGCACATGTGACAGACATAACAGAGTCTGGAGATGCCGTGGAGAACGTTCTGCTGCCTGCAACATCCTCCAGCATGACCGGTTTGGCGGTGGGTCAGTCATGGTGTGGGGTGGCATTTCTTTGTGGGTCCGCACAGCCCTCCATGTGCTCGCCAGAGGTAGCCTGACTGCCATTAGGTACCGAGATGAGATCCTCAGACCCCTTGTGAGACCATATGCTGGTGCGGTTGGCCCTGGGTTCCTCATAATGCAAGACAATGCTAGACCTCATGTGGCTGGAGTGTGTCAGCAGTTCCTGCAAGAGGAAGGCATTGATGCTATGGACTGGCCCGCCGTTCCCCAGATCTGAATCCAATTGAGCACATCTGGGACATCATGTCTCGCTCCATCCACCAACGCCACGTTGCACCACAGACTGTCCAGGAGTTGGCGGATGCTTTAGTCCAGGTCTGGGAGGAGATCCCTCAGGAGACCATCCGCCACCTCATCAGGAGCATGCCCAGGCGTTGTAGGGAGGTCATACACGCACATGGAGGCCACACACACTACTGAGCCTCATTTTGACTTGTTTTAAGGACATTACATCAAAGTTGGATCAGCCTGTAGTGTGGTTTTCCACTTTAATTTTGAGTGTGACTCCAAATCCAGACCTCCATGGGTTGATAAATTGGATTTCCATTGATTATTTTTGTGTGATTTTGTTGTCAGCACATTCAACTATGTAAAGAAAAAAGTATTTAAGAAGATTATTTCATTCATTCAGATCTAGGATGTGTTGTTTTAGTGTTCCCTTTATTTTTTGGAGCAGTGTATAAGACAAGTACTGGAAACAATAGAACACTAATAGGACACTAAGTCTGTTCATAGCAGACTTCGAAAAGGCTTTGATAAAGTACAACTGGAATATATATTTTGGAAAATTATATTCTGGAACGTTTCAATTTTGGAGAATCTCTTTTACAATGTGTTAAAGTTATATATAGGTGTGAAATAGTAAATAATGGCTACTTCTTAGAAAGTATTAAACTGTCAATAGGTGTAACAGAAGGTGATCCACTAACAGCATATCTATTCATTATGGCGATTGAAATGTTAGCTATTGAAATCAGTTACAACAGTAATATTAAGGTGCTAGAAATCCAGGGCTTATAAACAAAGGTGTCATTGTACGCTGATGATTCATTTTTTCTTTTAAATCCACAATTTTGATCCCTCCACAGTCTCATAGGGGATCTAGATACTTTTTCTAACCTCTGGATTATGACCAAATTATGAAGAATTGACGTACTGTATTACGTGTTGGAACAAAAAAAAATGCAACTTTTACATTATCATGTAGTTTACCAATAAAATGTTCTGACGGGGATATGAACATACTCGATATTCATACCCCCCCCCCCATTTGTTTTATCTCACTACAATAACTTTTAAAGTTAGCAAAATAGATTAGATCTTGCTACCATGGAATGGAAAATACCTTTGTATTTGTAGAAAAATCACCATGATTAAATCTTTAGTCATATCACAGTTTACCTATTTGCTTATGGCTTTGCCGACACCTAGCAACCTGTTTCTAAAATTATATGAGCAAAAAATATTATATTTTATTTCAAAGTACAATCCAGACAAAATTAAATGGGCCTATTTATATAATGAATATGAATTTGGAGGGCAGAAATGATTCAATATTAAAGCATTAAACCTCTAAAGTTATACTTAAATCTGAACTGGTTCTCCAGCAGATTAGTAACAATGTCTCACCCCATGTTCAAGAATGGCCTTTTCCCCTTTGTTCAGATTACAACCTATCACTTTTGGTTATTTGAAAATGAAATCTTCTCGAAAACATTGCTATTTTTAAAACAAGCCATACAAAGTTTGTAGTAATTTCAGTTGCAATTTCCAAGAGAAAAGATAGACAAATATTACAAGAAATATTATGGTCAAACTTAAATACACTAATTCATAAAAATAAAAATAAAATTGGGGAAAAAAAGTTTGTAAATGATATCATAAATAGGACTGGTGGAGTCATGTCACACATGCAGCCAATAAAAATACATGAACATTTTTGCTCTACTCAAAATTACAACCAACTAAATGCAGCATTACTGCAAAATTGAAGAGGTAAGTAGTGGAAGGGGGAGAAAGTAAGGAACTTGTCTGTCAGCCCTGCATTAAAAACCAAAATTGCTTAAAGAAAATGGTGATGAATGAAAAAGTATACCAGTTTAATTTAAGGACCAAACAATTGACAGCTGTGATATATAGACTGCAAAATAGTTGGGAAGAGATTTTCGATGTACCGATTCTATGCCACATGGTTTATGAACTGATATACAAAATGACGCCGGATTCAAAACATATATATTTATTACAATTATTCTACAATCGCTCAATAACATAATAATACTCTTAGCAAAAAATTCTATCTTTGATTTACAATCTGTAGAAACTACGAGAATAGAACGTTTCTGAACTTTTGTGAAACATCACAGCACAATTGAAAAATATATGGCAAATAGAACTCAAAACTGGACGGTGTTCGGAGATTGATGGAAGGGGTTGAGGGTAGCTGAAGGATTGGACTAATAACAAAAAAAGATAACATTTGTAAAACATAATGTGTCCGTAAAATGTATATAGGATCAAAACTTCTGTGAAACAGAAGGCATTCTCTCAACCAGCTTCATGAGGCAGTCACCTGGAATGCATTTCAATTAACAGATGTGCCTTGTTAAAAGTTACTTTGTGGAATTTCTTTCCTTCTTATTGCATTTGAGCCAATCAGTTGTGTTGTGACAAGGTAGGGGTGGTACACAGAAGATAGACATATTTAGTAAAAGACCATGTCCATATTATGGCAAGAACAGCTCAAATAAGTAATGAGAAATGACAGTCCATCATTACTTTAGGACATGAAGGTCAGTCAATGCGGAAAATTTCAACAAAGTTTCTTAAAGTGTGGAAGCAAAAACCATCAAGCACTATGATGAAACTGGCTTTCATGATGACGGTCACAGGTAAGGCAGTCCCAGGGTTACCTCTGCTGCAGAGGATACGTTTATTAGAGTTAACTGTTGCAGCCCAAATAAATGCTTCACACAGTTCAGGTAACAGACACATCTCAACATTAACTGTTCAGAGGAGCCTTCATTGTCGAATTGCTGCAAAGAAACCACTACTAAAGGACACCAATAACAAGAAGAGACTTGCTTGGGCCAAGAAACATGTGCAATGGACATTAGACCGGTGGAAATCTGTCCTATGGTGTGATGAGTCCAAATTTGAGATTTTTGGTTCCAACCTCCGTGTCTTTGTGAGACGCAGAGAAGCTGAATGGATGATCTCTGCATGTGTGGTTCCCACCGTGAAGCATGGAGGAGGAGGTGTGATGGTGTGGGGGTGCTTTGGTTGTGACACTGTCTCTGATTTATTTAGAATTCATAGCACACTTAACCAGTATGGCTGCCACAGCATTCTGCAATGACACGCCACCCCATCTGGTTTGCACTTAGAGGGACTATCATTTGTTTTTCAACAGGACAATGACCCAACACACCTCCGGGCTGTGTAAGGGCAATTTGAACAAGAAAGAGAGTGATGGAGTGCTGCATCAGATGACCTGGCCTCCACAATCACCCGACCTCAACCCAATTGAGATGGTTTGGGATGAGTTGGAACATAGAGTGAAGGGTAAGCAGCCAACAAGTGCTCATCATATGTGGGAACTCCTTCAAGACTGTTGGAAAAGCAGTCCAGGTGAAGCTGGTTGAGAGAATGCTAAGTGTGTGCAAAGCTGTCATCAAGGCGAAGGGTGGCTACTTTGAAGAATTTAAAATGTAAAATATATTTTGATTTGTTTATTAACCTCTCTTGGGATAGGGGGCAGTATTTTCACGTCCGGATGAAAAGCATGCCCAAAGTAAACTGCCTGTTACTCAGTCCCAGAAGCTAGGATATGCATATAATTGGCAGATTTGGATAGAAAACACTCTAAGGTTTCTAAAACTGTTAAAATAATGTCTGTGAGTATGACAAAACTGATATTGCAGGCAAAACCCCGAGGACAAACCATCCCCCCCAAAAAAAAATCAGCCTACCACTATTTTCAATGGCCATCACTTTTAGTATAAGGCCAAGTCCTCCCAGATTGCAGTTCCTAGGGCTTCCACTTGATGTCACAGTCTTTAGAAAGAGTTTCAGGCTGGGTTTTGGAAAAATTTGCCAGAAATTGTAGTTTTTCTAGGTGGCTCCCATTTTGGCTGCAGTGTTTCCAAGTGTGTGAATGAGAGCGCGTTCTTTGGTATTTTTCTCCAGTAAAGACAATAATGATTCTCCGTCTTAAATTGTATTGCTTATTTACGTATTAGGGTACCTAAGGTTTGATTATAAACGTTGTTTGACTTGTTTGGAAAAGTTTATTATTAACATTTGGGATTCATTTTGTATGCATTTTGATGGAGGGAGACTGGGTGGATTATTGACTGAAGCGCTTTTATGGATATAAAGAAGGACATTATCGAACAAAAGGACCATTTGTGATGTAACAGGGACCTTTTGGAGTGCCAACAGAAGAAGATCATCAAATGTAAGGCATTTTTTAACCTGTTATGGCTAGGGGGCAGTATTTTCACGGCTGGATAAAAAACGTACCCGATTTAATCTGGTTACTACTCCTGCCCAGTAACTAGAATATGCATATAATTATTGGCTTTGGATAGAAAACACTCCAAAGTTTCTAAAACTGTTTGAATGGTGTCTGTGAGTATAACGGAACTCAAATGGCAGGTCAAAACCTGAGAGATTCCTTTACAGGAAGTGGCCTGTCTGACCATTTCTTGAACTTCTTTGCCATCTCTATCTTTTACGAAGGATCTCTGCTCTAACGTGACACTTCCTACGTCTTCCATGGGCGCTCAGAGCCCGGGAAAAACCTGAATGTCGTCATCCCAGCCCCAGGCTGAAACACATTATCGCCTTTCTCAAGTAGCCGATCAAGGGACTGTGGGCTTAGGCGCATGCCCTGGCCGCCCCCGTCTTTGTGATTTTTCCTCTGTTTGCCGAAAAGGAGATTCCCGGTCGGAATATTATCGCTTTTTTACGAGATAAATTGCACAAAAATTGATTTTAAACAGCGGTTGACATGCTTCGAAGTACAGTAATGGAATATTTAGAATTTTCTTTGTCACGAATTGCGCCATGCGCGCGACCCTGATTTACCATTTCGGATAGTTTCTGGAACGCACGAACAAAACGCCGCTATTCGGATATAACGATGGATTATTTGGGACCAAACCAACATTTGTTATTGAAGTAGCAGTCCTGGGAGTGCATTCTGACGAAGACAACAAAAGGTAATCAAACTTTTATAATAGTAAATCTGATTTTGGTGAAGGCTAAACTTGCCGGGTGTCTAAATAGCTAGCCCGTGATGGCTGGGCTATGTACTTAGAATATTGCAAAATGTGCTTTCACCAAAAAGCTATTTTAAAATCGGACATATCGAGTGCATAGAGGAGTTCTGTATCTATAATTCTTTAAATAATTGTTATGCTTTTTGTGAACGTTTATCGTGAGTAATTTAGTAAATTGTTAGTAAATTCCCCGGAAGTTTGTGGGGGGTATGCTAGTTCTGAACGTCACATGCTAATGTAAAAAGCTGTTTTTTGATATAAATATGAACTTGATTGAACAAAACATGCATGTATTGTATAACATAATGTCGTAGGTGTGTCATCTGATGAAGATCATCAAAGGTTAGTGCTGCATTTAGCTGTCTTCTGGGTTTTTGTGACATTATATGCTAGCTTGAAAAATGGGTGTCTGATTATTTCTGGCTGGGTACTCTGCTGACATAATCTAATGTTTTGCTTTCGCTGTAAAGCCTTTTTGAAATTGGACAGTGTGGTTAGATAAAGGAGAGTCTTGTCTTTAAAATGCTGTGAAATAGTCATATGTTTGAAAAATTGAAGTTTTTGTATTTTTGAGGAATTTGTAATTCGCACCACGCCTATTATTGGATATTGGAGCAGGTGTTCCGCTAGCGGAACGTCTAGATGTAAGAGGTTAAATCGCTATTTCTGACTTTCTTGTCACACCTGCCTGGTTGAAAAATGTTTTTCATGTGTTTGTATGCGGGGCGCTGTCCTCAGATAATCGCACGGTTTCCTTTCGCCGTAAAGCCTTTTTTTATCTGACACAGCGGCTGGATTAACAAGAAGTTATGCTTTATTTTAATGTATTACACTTGTGATTTTATGAAAGTTAAATATTTATAATACTGTAGTTTGAATTTCATGCTCTGCAATTTCACCGGATGTGGGACGCTACTGTCCCACCAGCCCATAGGAAGTTAACCATTTTTTGGGGTACTACATGATTCCATATGTGTTATTTCATAGTTTTGATGTCTTCAATATTATTATCCAATGTAAAAAAAATGAAAAAATAATAAAAACCTTTGAATGAGTAGGTGTTTCCATACTTTTCACTAGTACTGTATATATTTGATAAAAATATATAAGAAAATAGATAAGGGGGATTGGAAATTATGCCGACAATAACACTGATAGAAGCCACAATATATCTGTAATATTAAAACTGATCTACTCCGTAAACAAATACAAATAAATAACAGTGCAGCATAAGTCAACTAAGTATTATGAATAAAGTAGGAGATGAAGACAAATCACTTTTCAGACACGCTGGTTCTTTTATCATCACAGGGTTGGTAAAATAACTGCGATCTAGAGTTTAAAGTCGTGGCCTAATAGTCGAGTAGGACTATGTCGCAGTGCGACTGTGCCCATAATATTGAATGATCCCTGTAGCCAAGGTGACAGGGTTGAGGGATTGCAGTCTTGGAGCCGAAGTGGAGCCCGCAGTTTCTCAAACTCTGCCAAGGAGGAAGTGAGTGGACCACTCACTGGTGATTACTGTTAGTGTTTATGTACGGGACCGTAAAAGACACAGAATGAAGGGAGTGCTCTACACGCTAGCTGCATAGAGGAGAAGGAGACAGAGAGAGAGAGAGAGAGAGAGAGAGAGAGAGAGAGAGAGGGAGTGAGAGAAAGAGAAAGAGGGAGTGAGAGAAAGAGAAAGAGGGAGTGAGAGAAAGAGAAAGAGAGAGAGAAAAGAGACAGAAAGAGAGAGACAGAAAGAGAGAATCCAAATTCCAAGCAGAGAAAGGGGCAGACAGACAGAGATCCTGGAGAATGTGTACAGACACCCATACAGCGCCCCATCTGTCCCCACAATCAGAGCCACCGGAGGGGGAGAGCAGAGACCTTTCTCCCATCTAATTGTTGGAGGATGGACCATTTCCTCCAAACCAGAAACACAGTGCCAACTCAGGCACAGGCCAAAGAGAGGTTATAACTGGTTGTTATGCACTATGACACTTCATATGGAGAGGGAAGAGGAAAGAGATGGGCTAAATGTAGGTGTTTTAGAAATTTAGATAGCAATGACCAAAAACATAAACATACACTGTAACATGGGGATAACACTTTTCAACGCTCCATGTCTAACCCTAACCCAGAGTGCAACATCAAAAGGCACTATAAACATTCTCACGTCATTTTTTCCAATTGCCTTACTGGCTATAAGTGGACACCATGTTACAGCTACAGTATATTTCATACTATATATTGCAATGGGCCTGCAACCAGATATGAAATGAACAACACATTATCTATCATAACAAAAACCACTCTATTAAAACAGGCACACACAGCCCATTCCAAGGCACCATATAGCACTCTTCCCTATAAATGAGTGTTATTATTGTTACTCAGGAGACTGCAGAACTTTTCACCCCCTAAGGGAGGCTTTGGAGCTGTGGAGAATAGAGCAGAATAGAGATGTTACTGCGGAGGGAGTATGGTAGGGAGGAAGAGGGAAAGAAGGAAGGGAAGGAGGTGGCAGTGTGGTTAGATGATCCATTTGTTTCAGAAACCAGATGTAGAGCCGGAGGGAAGGAAGAGAGAGAGAGAGAGAGAGAGAGAGAGAGAGAGAGAGAGAGAGAGAGAAAGAGAGTGAAAGAGAGTGAGAGAGATGGAGGGTGACAGAAAGAGGGACACAGAGAGAGAGAAAGAGAGACAGCAACTACAGAAGAGAAGTGAACGTCCTCCTTCTCCAGATTCTGGACACAGTAGAAAAGGCTCAGTAAGCTACTGTGTCCACCCACACACAACCCCTGAGCCCAGCCACCATATCAGAGCCCAGACAGGAATACGGACAATACAGTACACAGCACAACTTACGTACAACAGACATTTGGACAAAATTAAAACCACAGCTAGAAAATTACATGTACTCAATAACTACAACACTGGCTTAGGTTTTACTCTGCACCTTGTTGAAGTGTGAAGTTGTTTATGCCCCCCTCAGATTTGAAAGGAGTGGATTGGTGTAGAAACATGGTGTACCTCCCTTTAGCTTAAACCAATCAAATGCTTGACTTTCTTTCTCTCTGCTTTAAAGATGTTCCAAAACTCCTACTGTCTGTTGTCAGCAAATCCCCTTCAGCCGTGGGCCTTCCTCCCATAATGCAAAGCGTGGCGTCTGCAGTTCCAGTGTGATAGTGCTCAGGTTAAAGAGGAATGCCACCACAGATGACACATAGATAGAGACGCACCCACACAGGCATGCACACACACACACACACACACACATCCAAGCACACAGACACACACACACATACACAGACACAACATACCTAGACACACCAATGGCCAGATGAGGGAAGATGATTAAAAAAATGATGAACATGGCCTTATTTCTATTACAGCATATTGGATGCCTCTAAGTCATATTCCATTCACCCAGTTCAATGTAACATCGATAGGTTTAGGCTACTACATGGTACTCTAATGTTCCCTATACCCATCATGAGGTTGCTACAATCCAGCCTATGAATGAAAGTTTACAACGTAGGTGCACACAGCTCGAGAGAAATTTGAGTAATCAAGGTGACAGACATTGACATATTCAATACCGCCTTGCTCACTCTTGACTGCATCTAGCTGATTTAGGGTGTAATCATTTGTCCAACAGTTGAAAACGAGAGTTCAAATTGGAAAAATTGTGACTCGTTTCAGGAAATTAGGCGTATGTTGTGTGTCACTACTGTACAGGAGGGCCATTTAAACGTTAACTTTTTTTTGTGCCTCAATAACAAACTTGCATGCCATTGTCACGTCCTGACCATAGTAAGATGTTATTTTCTATGGTAGAGTAGGTCAGGGCGTGACAGGGGTTGTTTTGTGTTTTTCTATGTTTTGTATATCTATGTTTAGAGTCTAGTTTTTCTATTTCTATGTTTTTTGGGGGGGATGATCTCCAATTAGAGGCAGCTGGTCCTCGTTGTCTCTAATTGGAGATCATACTTAAGTAGGGTTTTTTTCCACCTGTGTTTGTGGGTAGTTGTATTCTGTTTAGTTTTCTGTTCCTGACAGAACTGTGCGCTTTCGTTTTCCCTTTGTTATTTTTTCTTTAGTGTTCTGAGTTAAAATAAATATTCATTATGAGCACTCAACATGCTGCGCTTTGGTCCCCTCTCTACGACAGCCGTTACAGAACTACCCACCACAACTGGATCAAGCAGCGTGCCCGGGAGGAGATGGATACCTGGTCTCTGGAGGAGTGGCGAGAGAGGATAGACTGGACTTGGGGGCAAGTATTGGACAGATATAGAAGCCTGCCGGGGAAGCACGAGAGGCAACCCCCCCCAAAAAATTGGGGGGGGGGGCACACGGGTAGATTGGCGGAGTCAGGGGTGAGACCTGAGCCAACTCCCCGTGCTTATCGTGGTGAGAATGTGCCTGCTCCTCGCACTCTCCCTCCAGTGCACCTCTACAGCCCAGTACGTCCTGTGCCTGCTCCTCGCACTCTCCCTCCAGTGCGCCTCCACAGCCCAGTACGTCCTGTGCCTGCTCCTCGCACTCTCCCTCCAGTGCGCCACCACGGCCCAGTATACCCTGTGCCAGCTCTGCGCACCCGGTCTCCAGTGCGTCTCCCCAGTCCGGTGAGACCTGTTCCAGCTCCATGAAAGAAGCCTCCAGTAATGATCCATGGTCCGAAGCCTCCAGTGATGATCCATGGCACAAAGCCTCCAGTGATGATCCATGGCTCGGAGCCTGTAGGGATGATCCATGGCATGGAGCCTCCAGTGATAATCCATGGCCCGGAGCCTGTAGGGATAATCCATGGCAAGAAGCCTGTTGGGATGATCCATGGCACGAAGCCTCCAGTGATGGTCCGGAGCCTCCAGTGATGATCCATGGCACAAAGCCTCCAGTGATGATCCATGGTGCGGAACCTGTAGTGATGATCCATGGCACGGAGCCTCCAGCGATGCTACCCAGTCCGGAGCCTCCAGCGACGCTCCCCAGTCCGGAGCCTCCAGCGACGCTCCCGAGTCCGGAGCCTACAGCGACGCTCCCCAGCCCGGAACCTCCTGAGACGGCCTGCAGCCCAGAACCTCCTGAGACGGCCTGCAGCCCGGAACCTCCTGAGACGGCCTGCAGCCCAAAATCTCCTGAGACGGCCTGCAGCCCGGAACCTCCTGAGATGGCGGCCTGCAGCCCGGAACCTCCTGAGATGGCGGCCTGCAACCCGGAACCTCCAGTGGTGATCTACAGTTCGGTTCCTTCGACGACAATCCACGGTCCGGTGGTACTAAAGCAGAGGGATCAGCGGGTGGAGTGGGGGTTACGCCCTGAACCGGAGCTGCCTCCTCTGCTGGAGGATAAGGTTATGTGGACTGCACCTGAGCCGCCATATTTTTTTAGGGGCATTCGGAGTCTGCACCTTTGGGGGGGTACTGTCACGTCCTGACCATAGTAAGATGTTATTTTCTATAGTAGAGTAGGTCAGGGTGTGACAGGGGGTGATTTATGTTTTTCTATGATTTGTATATCTATGTTTAGAGTCTAGTTTGAATTTTTTTTGGGATGATCTCCCACTCAAGGCAGCTGGTCCTCGTTGTCTCTAATTGGAGATCATACTTCACCTGTCTGGGATAGGGGGCAGTATTTTCACGGCCGGATAAAAAACGTACCCGATTTAAATTGGTTACTACTCTTGCCCAGAAATGAGAATATGCATATTATTAGTAGATTTGGATAGGAAACACTCTAAAGTTTCTAAAACTGTTTGAATGTTGTCTGTGAGTATAACAGAACTCATACGGCAGGCAAAAACCTGAGAGAATTACAAGCAGAAAGTGGCCAGTCTGACAATTTGTAGTCCTTCTGTTGCATCTCTATCGAAATTACAGTATCTGTGCTGTTACGTGACACTTTCTAAGGCTTCCATTGGCTCTCTAAAGCCTTCAGAAACCGGAATGACGCGTCTCCTGTCTCTGGGCAGATAACAGCAGCAGAGTTTGTCAGTGGACTGCATGGTGACAGAGAGACTGGAGATGCGCATTCACGAGACCTCGCCATTTTTTCCTTTCAGCCTTTGAATGAATACAATGTTATCGCTATTTTATGAGAAAAATAGCATAAAAATGTATTTTAAACAGCGTTTGACATGCTTCTAAGTACGGTAAAGGAACATTTTGAAATGTTTTGTCACGAAATGCGCTCACACGTTACACTTTGGATAGTGACCTGAACGCATGAACAAAACTGAGGTATTTGTATATAACTATGGATTATTTGGAACCAAAACAACATTTGTTGTTGAAGTAGAAGACCTGGGAGTGCATTCTGACGAAGAACAGCAAAGGTAATCCAATTTTTCTAATAGTAATTCTGAGTTTAGTCAGCCCCGAAGTTGGCGGAGAGTATGTATAGCTAACCTGTGATGGCTGAGCTATGTACTCAGAATATTGCAAAATGTGCTTTCGCCGAAAAGCTATTTTAAAATCTGACATAGCGAATGCATAAAGGAGTTCTGTATCTATAATCCTTAAAATAATTGTTATGTATTTTGTCAACGTTTATCATGAGTAATTTAGTAAATTCACCGGAGGTTTTCGGTGGGTATGCTAGTTCTGAACATCACATGCTAATGTAAAAAGCTGTTTTTTGATATAAATATGAACTTGATTGAACAAAACATGCATGAAATGTATAACATAATGTCCTAGGAGTGTCACCTGATGAAGATCATCAAAGGTTAGTGCTGCATTTAGCTGTGGTTTGGGTTTTTGTGACATATATGCTTGCTTTGAAAATGGCTGTGTGATTATTTTTGGCTGGGTACTCTCCTGACATAATCTAATGTTTTGCTTTCGCTGTAAAGCCTTTTTGAAATCGGACAATGTGGTTGGATTAACGAGAGTCTTATCTTTCAATGCTGTAAAATAGTCATATGTTTGAGAAATTGAAGTTATCCTCTTACATCTAGACGTTCCGCTAGCGGAACACCTGCTCCAATATCCAATGATGGGCGTGGCGCGAAATACAAAGTCCTCTAAAATCCGAAAACTTCCATTTTTCAAACATATGACTATTTTACAGCATTTTAAAGACAAGACTCTCATTAATCTAACCACAAAAAGGCTTTACAGCGAATGCAAAACATTAGATTATGTCAGCAGAGTACCCAGCCAGAAATAATCAGACACCCATTTTTCAAGCTAGCATATAATGTCACAAAAACCCAGAAGACAGCTAAATGCAGCACTAACCTTTGATGATCTTCATCAGATGACACACCTAGGACATTATGTTATACAATACATGCATGTTTTGTTCAATCAAGTTCATATTTATATATAAAAAACAGCTTTTTACATTAGCATGTGACGTTCAGAACTAGCAAATTCCCCGCAAACTTCCGGGGAATTTACTAACAATTTACTAAATTACTCACGATAAACGTTCACAAAAAGCATAACAATTATTTAAAGAATTATAGATACAGAACTCCTCTATGCACTCGATATGTCCGATTTTAAAATAGCTTTTTGGTGAAAGCACATTTTGCAATATTCTAAGTACATAGCCCAGCCATCACGGGCTAGCTATTTAGACACCCGGCAAGTTTAGCCTTCACCAAAATCAGATTTACTATAAGAAAAATGTTATTACCTTTCCCGTTCTTCGTCAGAATGCACTCCCAGGACTTCTACTTCAATAACAAATTTTGGTTTGGTCCCAAATAATCCATCGTTATATCCGAATAGTGGCGTTTTGTTCGTGCGTTCCAGACACTATCCGAAATGGTAAAGAAGTGTCGCGCGCATGGCGCAATTCGTGACAATAAAATTCTAAATATTCCATTACCGTACTTCGAAGCATGTCAACCGCTGTTTAAAATCAATTTTTACGCCATTTTTCTCGTAGAAAAGCGATAATATTCCGACAGGGAATCTCCTTTTCGGCAAACAGAGGAAAAAATCACAAAGGCGGGGGCGGTCGGGTCATGCGCATAAGCCCAGAGTCCCTTGATCGGCCACTTGAGAAAGGCGATAATGTGTTTCAGCCTGGGGCTGGAATGACGACATTCTGTTTTTTCCCGGGCTCTGAGCGCCTATGGACGATGTGGGAAGTGTCACGTTAGAGCAGAGATCCTTAGTAAAAGATAGAGATGGAAAAGAAGTTCAAGAAATGGTCAGACAGGCCACTTCCTGTAAAGGAATCTCTCAGGTTTTGACCTGCCATTTGAGTTCTGTTATACTCACAGACACCATTCAAACAGTTTTAGAAACTTTAGGGTGTTTTCTATCCATATGTAATAAGTATATGCATATTCTAGTTACTGGGTAGGAGTGGTAACCAGATTAAATCGGGTATGTTTTTTATCCAGCCGTGTCAATACTGCCCCCTAGCCCTAACAGGTTAATGCTCAGCGATGGCTGTTACAGCCATTAATGCTCAGATGGCTGTAACGGCTGTCGTAGAGAGGGGACCAAAGTGCAGCATGTTGAGTGCTCATAATGAATATTTATTTTAACTCAGAACACTAAAGAAAAAATAACAAAGGGAAAATGAAAGCGCACAGTCCTGTCAGGAACAGAAAACTAAACAGAATACAACTACCCACAAACACAGGTGGAAAAAACCCTACTTAATAACCTCTCTGGGCAAGGTGGGACATTAGCGTCCCACTCTCAAACTCCGATTTACTATTACAAAAGTTTGATTACCTTTGATGTTCTTCGTCAGAATGCACTCCCAGGACTGCTACTTCAATAACAAATGTTGGTTTGGTCCAAAATAATCCATCGTTATATCCAAATAGCGGCGTTTTGTTCATGCGTTCAAGACACTATCCGAAGTGTAAATAAGGGTCACGAGCATGGCGCATTTCGTGACAAAAGATTTCTAAATATTCCATTACCGTACTTCGAAGCATGTCAACCGCTGTTTAAAATCAATTTTTATGCCATTTTTCTCGTAAAAAAGCGATAATATTCTGACCGGGAATCTGCGTTTAGGTAAACAGACGAAAGAAAACAAAGCATGGGGTTGACTCGGGCACGCGCCTGAGTCTCACAGTACTGTGACCAGCCACTATCCAAACGCGCTACTTTTTTTCAGCCAGAGCCTGCAAAGCCACGATTCAGCTTTTTGCCGCCTTCTGAGAGCCCATGGGAGCCGTAGGAAGTGTCACGTAACAGCAGAGATCCCCTGTAATGGATAGAGATAATCAAGAAGGGCAAGAAATTGTCAGACAGGGCACTTCCTGCATGGAATCTTCTCAGGTTTTGGCCTGCCAAATGAGTTCTGTTATACTCACAGACACCATTCAAACAGTTTTAGAAACTTTGGAGTGTTTTCTATCCAAAGCTAATAATTATATGCATATTCTAGTTTCTGGGCAGGAGTAATAATCAGATTAAATCGGGTAGGTTTTTTATCCGGCTGTGAAAATACTGCCCCCTAGCCATAACAGGTTAATGGCTGTAACAGCCGTTACAGCCATTAATACAATTATTTAATTATGAGCCTAGTTGGTTTAGCCACTGCAAAAGACAAGAACCTTCCCGCTAGCCATGATTGGCTGAGATAATGGGTGGGCTGGACATGCCGAGAGATGAGTTCGGATTGGTCCGCCATATTGCACGCTTCTGTCTATGACATGAGCTGGTCAGTATGTGTAGGTAATCATTTCTAACAACTTTTTTGAACGATATCACATAGTAGAGCTGCAAAAGTGTTGCTCTCCACTTTCGGAAGGACCGAGTTTTGAAATCAGTGGAATGCCCGGCGGAATTAGAGTGTGATAGGAGATGGAGAAAATTCTGGCGCTTGATTGCAAATATGCAGAGGGTGTCGAAAAGAGAACACACAGAAGAATGTTGTATAAAACACCTGTCTCCGAATTACATATTCAAACCAATTGCAACCATGACATCCGTGACAAAGAGGGAGAAGCGTCCATCCATGTATACAGGTAAGAGTCTAGCTATTCACATTTTCAGATATGAAACATTTCTAATTTTGTCAGAAAGTCACTTTCATTTCAAGTTAAAGTGTACTGTTAGCTAGCTAGCTAAATGTTAGCTTGCTGGCTCACTAGCTAACATTACGCGTATGATCTGTGTAGTAATATCATTTGTATCTTAAAGCCATTTGCATTGGTAGTTATAACCTAATGTTAGCTAGCTAGTCCGATTTCAGAGCACTCTCGTCCGAGTGTGCCAGAGCGCAGAATAATGGATGAATTTACAAAGAGTCAACACCCGTGGCTCAGTTGGTAGAGCATGGTGTTTGCAACGCCAGCATGGTGTTTGCAATGCCAGGGTTGTGGGTTCGATTCCCATGGGGGGCCAGTACAAAAAAAGAAAAGAAATGCATAAAATGAAATGTATGTATTCACTACTGTAAGTCGCTCTGGATAAGAGCGTCTGCTAAATGACTAAAATGTAATGTAAAAAATTAATATGGCTGTTGTCAGTAAACATCGGCAAAAAAACATAAATAAATAGTTGCCAGCAGCACAGTTACAGTCACCAACAATCTGGATAACATGTAAACAACCTAACCAGCTCTGCTAGGGCGAGTTAAATGGTCAGAGTGAGCTGTTCCCTGTCTGGAAGTAGCTAGCAAGCTAGCCAACGTTAGCCAGTTACCTTGGGTGCTTGACAGCTGTTGTTAGGTCAGAACGCTCGGATCAACCCTACTCCTCGGCCAGAGCGTCCAGTGTGTGCTCTGAACACTCCAAGAGCGAAATGCTCTGAATTTACAAATGGACAATCTGACAACGTTCTGAGTTTACGAATGCCCAGAGTGCACTATGAGCACACACTGGCACTCCAGATTGAATTTACAAACACACCCGTAGTATAAACCAGCCTTTAGTTTTGAAATCTTTGGTTGTTTAGTACATGGCCTCACATGTGAATCCTTAAAGAGATGGGTGGGGCTAAGGCTTTAGAGGGTGTGAACGATGCAGAATGGGTGTAGAAAAAGAAGAGGTCTCCAGTAGGTTTACCAAAACATTCAAGGGCCACATTCAAGGGCCAGGTTACAAGTTTATCAACTTTCAAAGCAAAATTACTTTCTCATTGTTCCTCAACTGCAGTGTATGATATACCTTTTTCTAGCTCTGAGTCTCTACTTTTATCCAATGTAAAAAACACAATTTCAAATGTTACTACATAAGATCGAGCCGGTCGGTCACAATTCAGGTATGTTTATCCCCGTTTCATTCCCTTTGCTTCTGTTTAAGAAATATTATTCATAAGTTTGATCATAATGAATACAGTCCTGATCACACGCAAACACAGTTCCCTTTCATAGCAGCCGCATACAAACACCATGATCCCTTTGATAGTTATATAATTCCTTCTCGTATCTACATGCTCTCCTCTCACCTTTTCCCTTCGCTTGTGGACTTCAATGCACAACACATTGACCAGGAGAAAAAAAACTTTCCAAGCTAAACGTTCATATCATAAACATAATCTGCTACACACAGCCTACATCGTTGTCGCCATATTAGTTAACGTCAAGTCAACATAGCTACTAGAACTAATGTGTTAGTAAACCCACTACAATCATGCAGAACAGTGTACAGTCAGCAAGCAGTTTAGCATTTATACTGATGGGCCACAGTGGAAATAAATGTATAAAACCAAAAGCTGACCTAGACTTGGAAGAGTTCCAGTGTTGGATAGCCAGCTAGGTAACAGCTTTCCTCTCTGTTTGAGCTGGATGTTTGAGGAGGCTAAACCAGCTAGCTGCATTCGCAAGCTAAGTAAGTGAAAGTGAAGAAAAAATAAGAAATATAGCTTTCTCTCTTGTTTCTCCTTCATTTTTGAAGAAATGAATTTGTTAAAACTGTTCAACTATAGTCTTTCTCTCTCCTTGAGTCAACTACTCACCACATGTTATGCACTGCAGTGCTAGATAGCTGTATGCTTTCAGTACTAGATTCAATATCTGATCCTTTGATTGGGTGGACAACATGTCAGTTCGTGCTGTAAAATCTCTGATAGGTTGGAGGACGTCGTCCAGAAGTTGTCATTATTGCTGTGTAAGTCTATGGAAGGGGGTGAGAACCATGGTTGTGTATTGAAGTCGATGTACCCAGAGGAGGACGGAAACTAGCTGTCCTCCGGCTACACCATGGTGCTACCCTACAGAGTGATGTTGAGGCTACTGTAGACCTTCATTGCAAAACATTGTGTTTTAATCAGTTATTTGGTGATGTGAATATATTTAGTATAGTTTTATCTAAAAATGATAACTTTTTTAACGTTTCACTATTTTATTTTTATGAAATTCACTAAGGAGGATGGTCCTCCCTTTCTTCCTCTGAGGAGCCTCCACTGACTCACACACACACCACACTGACACTCTGAAATAGTCCTTCCAGTATGTGAAGCAGACAGGCCAATCTCCCTCAATACTAAGCAGTTGGGCACAGACACACACACATATAGACACACACACAGCCCCCAACCCTGAGGTATACCCAGCCAGATAAAACTATACATTTCTAATGACAATATAGGAATCAGGTGTGTTTTCTCCTTATCTCTCTTGTAGTGTGTGTTAATTGAAATCATTATAAAATCATTCAGGGAAATGAATGATGTTGACTTGAATTACAGGGATGGAGGTATCCAAGGACTGAACCAATGAAGGCAAGGGGAGGTTCCCTTTCCAATGGTCAGTGACTCTGAGGTGGTGTGTGTGTTTGTGAGTGTGTGTGTGTGTGTGTGTGTGCGTGTGTGTGTGTGTGTGTGTGTTTGCGTGTGTGTTTGCGTGTGTCCTCTCTCTCAGTCCCACCTGATAGTTATAATTTGCAGGTTGTTTGTATTGCAGGTTGTTTGTATTGCAGTGGCAACTAAGGTGACCTTCAAGGTTAAAGCAACTGGCTGGGTTACTCCTCTCTCTTCCTTTAACAATATCTGAAAGGGAAAACATTTTCTAAGATAATGGGTTCAGGGGCGAAAATCTGATATCAACTTTGGGGGGAACAATTACATGAAATTTTCTCAAGAGCAATTCCTGAGGGGGACACCAAAAGCAGTGCTGTAACACATAGCCTACATTGTAATATGGTAAATGTATATTGAGGAACCAAAGAAATAAGGTGTTTGCCGTACTCCTAACTACCGGTACCCAAAACTACACAACTACTCACAACAGCAATACCATTGCCTTTAACAAATCTTAGTTCAGTCACCAGTTTAAGTTGAGAGTGGGGGTATCCATGGCATTTTCCAATTATGTTCCTATTTTACAAGTAAAAAAAATGGAGAGCCTTTCATAATGTTGCCAAACAAAGACTCAACAAACTTACCTGAGACTCCCTGTCTCTGCCAGTCTGTCCCTGCATATCTGTCCCCAACTCTGCTGTCTGTGTGCCATCTGTTGCCTGCTCTGCCTAATGACATCATTGTGAAACATTTCCATTAGAATTTAATTTCTTTCTTATGAACATTTTATCAACTAGTCTTTGAGATATTAGGCTACTAGGGTTCTTACTTTGCGTTTTGGTGTACTGAAAAATACTCTGATGTCCGTCTTTTATTTTTCTGCCATTTTTCTACCTGGCTGGCTGGCTACACACACACACAGTGTGTAGGTTATTTACAGTAGGAGATGGGCTTCTATCATCTTATCTTTTATCATTCTATTTGGGCTTCGATCTAAAAGGTAGCTAGCAAATGTGAAACAGATTAAAATGACAAGAGTTGACAGCTGTATGAGTTCACCATTTACACAACATATGCTGCAACCTTTTGTAATTTTAATAGTTTCTTTCATATTGGCTGGCTTCCAACAATAGCTGAATTTGCAAAGCTAGCGAGCACCAATTCAGTTTCAGTGGTGTTTGCTATAATCTTTGCTACCCGGGTTAAATAGACGAGACCATTAAATATATTTAAGACAATGGTAGAAGAGAGTGTAGTTCTGTTCAGTTTGGACTTCAGTTTATCGCTAACCTTATCACAGGGACTTTGAAGCACTAACTTACATCATCTGCATGCTGATCTCGGAATAAATTGACGATAGCAAAGATTCCATCTTTGACGAGGCCACATAAATGGAATAGGTACTAGCTAGCTTAATAGTTAATATTTGAGAGCTAGCTCTGCATATTCAGCTAGTGTGTGTGCGCGATTGACTGGATTAACCTCACATCAGTTACGTTCATTGAGTGCCTTTCAGACAGTGGCTACGACCCCTTTGTTACCTTGCCAGTGGATCAAACCATTGTGAGGAAAATGGTGGGGGGGTCGCAATCTTTTGAAACTTAAAAACGCGCTATTAAGTGTCTATAATCAGCACAATTGCTTTCATTGCGTATTATTAATATTATTTAAATTACATAGTTATGTTTAAGTGATATATTGGGGGGGACAAATCACATTTTTCCCAGGATGGGGGGGTCATGTCCCCCCGTCCCCCCCGGGATTTCCGCCCCTGAATGGGTTTCTTAGTCAGTGACTGAGAATGTTGAGATGTTTTTGTCACAGCAACGTTTCTGTTCTTTAAAAACTGCAGAAGGAACAGTACTATGACAGGGGAAGATGGGGTAAGTCCCCCAGCCTGACAGTCCAGCACTGGGTGCAGGTGAAATGTGTCCAAATATTAGCTTAGCACAGCTTCTACATCAAACCCCATTGACGGCTAACAAGGCTAACACAATCATCTCCCAACACTGTGTCATATGGAATGTATAGGGGCGGGATCTTTCTCCTGACCATGTGACCTTCCCAGGAAAAACTCTTGGCTCTAAACAGGGCCTTAAGCTTTTCCTGGACCAGGTTATGCAATCATGAAATACTCCTGGTCCTGTTAATATTACTGAGCATTATCATACAGCTGGCCCTGTTAATATTACTGAGCATTATCATACAGCTGGTCCTGTTAATATTACTGAGCATTGTCATACAGCTGGTCCTGTTAATATTACTGAGCATTATCATACAGCTGGCCATGTTAATATTACTGAGCATTATCATACAGCTGGTATATTAATATTACTGAGCATTATCATACAGCTGGTATATTATTATCGTTGAGCATTATCATACAGCTGGTAATATTATTATCGCTGAGCATTATGATATCATCCTTCCATCATATGAGAACAATGTAGAGAATGTCTAATGAAGTCACACATGCCCAGAAGGGAGAAGATATTCAATTATTTCATGTTAACATGTTGCTTATCACAAGCGTGTTTCTAGCGACCTGAAAACACAAGAACAATATAACTACTGTAATAAAGTAGCTTCAGAAAGTATTCACACCCACTGACTTTTCCACATGTTAATGTGTTATAGCATGAATTTAAAATTGATTCAATTTAGATTTTGTGTCACTGGCCTATGCACAATATCCCATTATGTCAAAGTGGAGTTATGTTTTAAAAAAGTATACAAATTAATAAAAAATGTAAAGCTGAAATGTCTTGAGTCAATAAGTATTCAACTCCTTTGTTATGACAAGCCTAAATAAGTTCAGGAGTACAAATGTGCTTAACAAGTGACAATAATTTGCATGCTCACATATGGAATTGCTTTAAGAAGGTCATGAAATGGATACGTTAGCTATTTGATGTGGAATTTTAGGGCTCCTTTAGGTATCCCCCAAAAATGGTCCTGTATCTAGGAGATATATATATTTATATATATATATATATAATGCTAACCTACAAAGCATTACATGGGTTTGCTCCTACCTATCTTTCCGATTTGGTTCTGCCGTACATACCTACACGTACGCTACGGTCACAAGACGCAGGCCTTCTTATTGTCCCTAGAATTTCAAAGCAAACAGCTGAAGGCAGGGCCTTCTCCTATAGAGCTCCATTTTTATGGAATTTCTGCCTACCCATGTGAGAGACGCAGACTCGGTCTCAACCTATAAGTCTTTATTGAAGACATCTCTTCAGTAGGTCCTATGATTGAGTGTAGTCTGGCCAAGGAGTGTGACGGTGAACGGAAAGGCACTGGAGCAACGAACCGCCCTTGCTGTCTCTGCCTGGCCGGTTCCCCTCTCTCCACTGGGATTCTCTGCCTCTAACCCAATTACAGGGGCTGAGTCACTGGCTTACTGCTGCTCTTCCATGCCGTCCCTAGGAGGGGTGCGTCACTTGAGCGGGTTGAGTCACTGACGTGGTCTTCCTGTCTGGGTTGGCACCCTCCCTTGGGTTGTGCCGTGGCGGAGATCTTTGTGGGCTATACTCGGCCTTGTCTCAGGATGGTAAGTTGGTGGGTGAAGATATCCCTGTAGTGGTGTGGGGGCTGTGCTTAGGCAAAGTGGGTGGTGTTATATCCTGCCTGTTTGGCCCTGTCCAGGGGTATCATCGGATGGGGCCAGTGTCTCCTGACCCCTCCTGTCTCAGCCTCCAGTATTTATGCTGCAGTAGTTTATGTGTCGGGGGGCTAGGGTCAGAATGTTAACTGGAGTATTTCTCCTGTCTTAATCCGGTGTCCGGTGTGAATTTAAGTATGCTCTCTCTAATTCTCTCTTTCTCTTTCTTTCTTTCTCTCTCTCGGACGACCTGAGCCCTAGGACCATGCCTCAGGACTACCTGGCATGATGACTCCTTGTTATCCCCAGTCCACCTGGCCATGCTGCTTCTCCAGTTACAACTGTTCTGCCTGCGGCTATGGAATCCTGACCTGATCAATGTGATTACTATTACTTGACCATGATGAACATTTGAACATCTTGGCCATGTTCTGTTATAATCTCCACCCGGCACAGCCAGAAGAGGACTGGCCACCCCTCATAGCCTGGTTCCTCTAGGTTTCTTCCTAGGTTTTGGCCTTTCTAGGGAGTTTTTCCTAGCCACCGTGCTTCTACACCTGCATTGCTTGCTGTTTGGGGTTTTAGGCTGGGTTTCTGTACAGCACTTTGATATATCAGCTGATGTAAGAAGGGCTATATAAATACATTTGATTTAAATAAATGTGATATTTTTACACACACTTAACCCCTTATTTTTGTTGCCAAAAAACTACCTCCACACTTCCATTCATTTGTATGGGATACCTTCAGACAAACCCAAAACTACTTCCATACTTCCATTCATTTGTATGCGACACCTTTAGACGATGAACACGATGGGAGACAGAAAGCTCGTTTCAAGCTCAGGTCGCAGCAGGTGTTTATTGTAAAGGACCACAGGAGGAGGCAGGTAGCTGGGTCCAGGGGCAGGCATAAGGTCATACACAGAGGGTCCAAAAAGGCAACAGTACAGGCAGGGAAAAGGCTAGTAACGTCGTCCGGGAGATCAGGTAATAGGTTGATAACAGGAAATCCGATAGGCTAAAGTACAGGCAGTGAATAGGGAAAAGAAGTCATTAGTGAGGCAGGCAAAAACTATCATACACCGGAGGATAAAATTACGGGAAAAACAGAGCTCCGAATAGAAGTGTGTCACAAAACATCTGGAGAGTGAGCTGCGTTCAAGGGATCTATGTGTTTGGGAGTGTAAGTTGGAAGCAGACGTTACAGGTATATTGAGATGCAGCCCAAGCAAAACAGATATCTCTAGCTTAAACTGACAGATTTTAATGGGGCTTTTGCTATTATGTTACTGGTCCGTCAATAAACTCTACAGGTTTTTTAACATGCTTTTTGAATGATTACCTCATCTCGGTACCTCACACATACAATTATCTGTAAGGTCCTTCGGTCGATCAGTGAATTTCAAACACAGATTCAACCACAAAGACCAGGGAGGTTTTCCAATGCCTCGCAAAGAAGAGCACCTATTGGTAGATGTGTAAAAATAAAAAAAGCAGACATTGAATATCCCTTTGAACATTGCGTTGTTATTAATTACACTTTGGATTATCAATACACCCAGTCAATACAAAGATACAGGCGTCCTTCCTAAGTCAGTCGTCGGAGAGGAAGTAAACCGCTCAGGGATTTAATTAATCATCAGGCCAATGGTGACATTAAAACAGTTACAAAGTTTAATTGCTGTGATAGAAGAAAAATGAGGATGGATCAACAACATTGTAGTTACTCCACAATACTAACCTAAATGTCAGAGTGAAAATAAGGAAGCTTGTAAAGAATAAAAATATGACAAAACATGCATCCTGTTTGCATTAAGGCACTTAAGTAAAACTACAAAAAATGTGGCAAAGAAATTAACTTTTTATCCTGAATAAAAAGCATTATGTTTGGGACAAATCCAACACAACGCATCACAGAGTCCCACTTTTCATATTTTCAAGCATGGTGGTGACTGCATCATGTTATGGGTATGCTTGTCATCAGCAAGAACTAGGAAGTTTTTCAGGATAAAAAGAAACGGAATAGAGCTAAGCACAGGCAAAATTCTAAAGTAAAACATGGTTTCCAACAGACACTAGAAGACAAATTTTGCTTTTAGCAGGACAACAACCTAAAACACAAGGCCAAATTCATGCTGGAGTTGCTTACCATGACAACATTGAATGTCCCTGAGTGGCCTAGTTACAGTTTTGACTTAAATTGGCTTGAAAATCTAAGGCAAGACTTAAAAATGGCTGTCTAGCTATGATCAACAACCAACTTGAGTTTGAAGTTCTTTTTTAAAGAAAAATGTGCAAATATTGTACAATCCAGGTGTGCACAGCTCTTAGAGACTTACCCAGAAAGACTCACAGCTGTAATAACTGCCAAAGGTGATTCTAACCTTGTATTTACTCAGGGTTGGGAATACTTGTGTAAATTAGATATTTCTATATTTCATTTTTTGTAAAATGGCACCAACAAAAAACAAAAGTACATTTTCACTTTGTCATTATGTGGTTTTGTGTGTAGATGGGCCAGAATTATATATTTCTTTATCAATTTTGAATTCAGGCTGTAACACCACAACAAAATGTGGAATACGTTAAGGGGTATGAATACTTTCTGAAAGCATTGTACATGGACAAGACAAAAGAGACTTCAGAGGAACAATAAAGGGGATGACTGACACAATCCATGAGGCACTATGAGGAATACAGTTCTGTCCATACACCCATAGCTGCCAAAGATAGCTTCATGTTTAACGGCGCAAGTTATTATAAGTGCAACCGTTGGATTTTACTATAAACGCAAAATGCCTTATGTAATCTTTGTGCTTATTGAATGAGGCTTCCGGCAGGCAGAGCAGAGCTGTATATTAAATGCAGAACAAACTGGTTGAAATGCGGAATGATAATTAATATTTGTCTTAGAGTAGTACATCAAAGACTTAACCAGTTAGGCTATTAGGGATTCTGTTAGCTACAAAAATATGGGGAAACAAGTGTTCACAAAGGTAGGCACACACACACACACACACACACACACACACACACACACACACACACACACACACACACACACACACACACACACACAAAACAACTCCACTCTTGAATATACAACATATCTGATCCATCCAAGCTATCCAAAACACCATATTTATATATCTAATTTTTAACGTTTTACCTTTTTTTTTTACAATTTTTAATCGTTTCATTTGAGGCATCATCAATCAAATCTTCCTGAATTAAGAGTCATGAATAAAAAGCTTGCCAGTCACCAGTGTTGCGGCTCTGCACAGTGGGGTCTTTACTCTTTATCGCCGCTCCCTAATCACTCATAAAAGCTAATATCTCTCCACGGGGCCCAGCTTGACCAAGTTTCAGGGCAGGCCTGGGGAAGCCATTAAAACCCTATTAAACGAGCATTTGCTCTCTAACACATACCAGGTGGACGTGCAAACACACGCGCACAAACAAAAACAAGTTAGCATACACACACAAACATGCACATGTATGTACCCACACACATACACAGTCAAACGCACTCATAGCCATGAGACTGAAAGGGGTTATTATTTACAGCCAGGCTGTTAAATAGCCCTAACCCTCTACCACTGAGAGACTCATCAGATATATAACCACATACATTTTGGGGTGGCAGGTAGCCTAGTGGTTAGAGCATTGGACTAGTAACCAGAAGGTTGCAAAATCAAATCCCTTAGCAGACAAAGTAAACATCTGTTGATCTGCAAGCTGAACAAGGCAGTTAACCCACTGTTCCTAGGCTGTCATTGAAAATAAGAATGTGTTATTAACTGACTTGCCTAGTAAAATAAAAAAATACATTTCTATATCACACACAATGATTTATTGTTTCCCAAAACCTCATATTTGGTTGGATGACAGGCACATTTTATGTGGTACTCAGTGCGGGAAAAATATATTGATTTGACGTTTGAATTCTAATTGTGATTTTAAATGGTGAATTATTCCATGGAGAAATACTGGAACTGGTTGGCTGGGCTGAGAAACATAGAGGTTAAGTCCTTTGCTGATGTGCATTGTCCTACAGTCACACTTCACAAATATAGAAGGGGAAGAGAAGAATGGATTGAGAAGGGAGAGAGAGATGGGGGGAGGGAGAGAGAGCGGGTGAGGGAGGGAGGGAACGAGAGAGGGGGGGAACGAGAGAGAGAGAGGGGGGAGGGAGGGGGTGGGAGGGAGGGAGGGAGACAGAGCGAGAGGGGGGATAGAGTGAGAGAGAAGGAAGGGAAGGAAGGGAGAGGAAGGAAGGAAGGAAGGAAGGAAGGAAGGAAGGAAGGAAGGGAAGGAAGGAAGGAAGGAAGGAAGGAAGGAAGGAAGGAAGGAAGGAAGGAGAGGAAGGAAGGAAGGAAGGAAGGAAGGAAGGAAGGAGAGCGAGAGAGAGAGAGAGAGAGAAAAAAAAAGACAGAGAGAGACAGAGAGAGAGAGACAGAGAGAGAGGGAGACAGAGAGAGAGGGAGACAGAGAGAGAGCGAGACAGAGAGAGAGCGAGACAGAGAGAGAGCGAGACAGAGAGAGAGCGAGACAGAGAGAGAGCGAGACAGAGAGAGAGCGAGACAGAGAGAGAGCAAGGTGGTGGGGGGGAGAGAAAGAGAGGGGGGAGAGAGATATAGATAGAGAGGAAGGGGAGGGAGGGAAAGAGAGAGACAGAGAAAGCGAGAGAGAGACATCTAGACACCGTTGCCCTAAAGCACACAAAAAAATGTACATACCTCAGCCTAAACATCAGTGCCACAGGTAACTTCCACAAAGCTGTGAATGAGCTGAGAGACAAGGCATGAAGGACCTTCTACATCATCAAAAGGAACATCAAATTCGACATACCAATTATGATCTGGCTAAAAATACTTGAATCAGTCATAGAACCCACTGCCCTTTATGGTTGTGAGGTCTGGGGTCTGCTCACCATCCAAGAATTCACAAAATGGGACAAACACCATGCAGAATTCTGCAAAAATATCCTCTGTATACAACGTCAAACACCAAATAATGCATGCATAGCAGAATTAGGCCGAAACCCGATAATTATCAAAATCCAGAAAAGAGCCGTTAAATTCTACAACCACCTAAAAGGAAGTGATTCTCAAACCTTCCTTAACAAAGCCATCACCTACAGAGAGATGAACCTGGAGAAGGTCTCCTAAGCAAGCTGGTCCTGGGGCTCTGTTCACAAACACAAACAGACCGCACAAAGCCCCAGGACAGCAACACAATTAGACCCAACCAAATCATGAGAAAACAAAAAGATAACTACTTGACACATAGGAAAGAATTAACAAAAAAAACAGTGTAAACTAGAATGCTATTTGGACCTAAACAGAGAGTACACAGTGGCAGAATACCTGACCACTGTGACTGACCCTAACTAAAGGAAAGCTTTGACTATGTACAGACTTTCCTTGCTATTTAGAAAGACGGCCGTAGGCAGACCTGGCTCTCAAGAGACGACAGGCTATGTGCACACTGGCCACAAAATGAGGTGTAAACTGAGCTGCACTTCCTATCCTCCTGCCAAATGTATGACCATATTAGAGACACATATTTCCCTCAGATTACACAGATCCACAATGAATTAGAAAACAAACCCAATTTGAATAAATTCCAATATCTATTGTGTGAAATACCACAGAGTGCCATCACAGCAGCAAGATGTGTGACCTGTTGCCACAAAGAAAAAGGCAACCAGTGAAGAACAAACACCATTCTAAATACAACCCATAATTATGTTTATTTATATTCCATTTTTGTACTGTAACTATTTGCATATAATATGACATTTGTAATGTCTTTATTCTTTTCGAACTTTTGTGAGTGTAATGTTTACTGCTATTTTATTTATTGTTTATTTCACTTTTGTTTATTATCTATTTCACTTGCTTTGGCAATGTAAACATATGTTTCCCATGCCATTAAGGCCCTTAAATTGAAATTGAATTGAATTGAAATTGAATTGAGAGAGGGGGTGGGGGGAGAGAGAAACAGAGGGTGCAGTTTGGAGAAAGATGAATGATGGAGTCTAAATGAAATGTCACTCCCAGTAATGG
>NC_138299.1:44145000-44235000 GCF_965601325.2 Salmo salar
AAGGCGAGGTCAGTACAGGTGCATCAAAGCTGGGACCGAGAGACTGAAAAACAGCTTCTATCTCAAGGCCATCAGACTGCTAAACAGCCATCACTAGCACATCAGAGGTGGCTGCCTATAGATATAGATTAGAAATCACTGGCCATTTTAAGGAAATGAAACACTAGCCACTTTGAATAATGTCTCCGTATCTTGCATTACTCATCTCATATGTATAAACTGTACTCTATACTATTCTACGGTATCTTAATCACTTTAATTGTAATGGTTCACTTTAAGTGTAAATATTGCATCACCCATCTCATATGTATATACTGTATTCTATACTATGCCACTGTATCTTAGTCCAATGTCGCTCTGACATACACTACCGTTCAAAGGTTTGGGGTCATTTAGATATGTCCTTGTTTTTGAAAGAAAATAACATTTTTTTTCTCATTAAAACAACATCAAATTGATCAGAAATACAGTGTAGTCATTGTTAATGTTGTAAATGACTAGTGTAACAACCTACAGCGAGTGACTGTGGCTAGCTGGTTCATAATTGATCTTAGCAGCCTTGTTCAGAAAGAGCTTACTAAGCACTTTTACCACCAATCTAATTGACTGAATACATATTCCTCAACAGAATGAAACAGAACAATGACCTGACCTAAACACCTGGTTCCTATTCATCAGGGCACACCCTAACAAAATGTTCTGCAACGGAAAACAAAAAACAAGCATATCTTAATGGACAATTCAAGGTAGTCCCTCCCTGTTTCGGTCCATTTTATTTTTGTTTGGTACCTAATGAATACAACCCTGGTCCACTGCCCTTATGGGGGATAATTAAACCAAACATGACACCTGTACCTTAATGACATCATTACCTTGTAGAGATGTAACTATACCGTGTTGAGGTATCATCTTAGTTGAATTACTGTAAACAGCTTGCCCAGGTGTCAGAGTCAGAGAGCTAACGTAGGCCTCTGGGGAAAATGACCATCATAGTTACATATCTTCTTGACTCTGTCATGGACAGTGGGTGGGTTATCTTTAACGGTGTTATAATAACAGCAGTAACATTGTTACTGTAACATAAAGAACCAGAAGAGGGAAAGGGTCACAGCTGTCTGTTTAAATTGTAATGATGCAAGAACATGTCAGAATATCCTTGTGTAGAATATTTGATAGACAACTGTGGCAGACAAACAGATGCTCCGGTAACTTATTGTCCATGATCCTCAAAGCTCCTTCAGATAGGAGGGAGAAGGGCTAGAGAGTACACACACACACACACACACACACACACGCAGGATGAGGTATCAATCAGGTGCCTCAATCATTCCTCTGTCTGGACACCACAGCCTGAACCATGCCCCTGTCTAGACACCACATCCTGAACCACTCCTCTGTCTAGACACCACATCCTGAACCACTCCTCTGTCTGGACACCACAGCCTGAACCATGCCCCTGTCTGGACACCACAGCCTGAACCAGTCCTCTGTCTGGACACCACAGCCTGAACCAGTCCTCTGTCTGGACACCACAGCCTGAACCACTCCTCTGTCTGGACACCACAGCCTGAACCATTCCTCTGTCTGGACACCACAGCCTGAACCACTCCTCTGTCTGGACACCACAGCCTGAACCACTCCTCTGTCTAGACACCACAGCCTGAACCACTCCTCTGTCTAGACACCACATCCTGAACCACTCCTCTGTCTGGACACCACATCCTGAACCACTCCTCTGTCTGGACACCACATCCTGAACCACTCCTCTGTCTGGACACCACAGCCTGAACCACTCCTCTGTCTGGACACCACAGCCTGAACCACTCCTCTGTCTGGACACCACATCCTGAACCACTCCTCTGTCTGGACACCACAGCCTGAACCACTCCTCTGTCTGGACACCACATCCTGAACCACTCCTCTGTCTGGACACCACAGCCTGAACCACTCCTCTGTCTGGACACCACATCCTGAACCACTCCTCTGTCTAGACACCACATCCTGAACCACTCCTCTGTCTGGACACCACAGCCTGAACCACTCCTCTGTCTGGACACCACATCCTGAACCACTCCTCTGTCTGGACACCACAGCCTGAACCACTCCTCTGTCTGGACACCACATCCTGAACCACTCCCTGTCTGGACACCACAGCCTGAACCACTCCTCTGTCTAGACACCACCACCTGCTGATAAGGACAGCCAGCCATTACTACACAAACAACCAGTTCTGATAAACATGTCTATCTCTCTCTCTCTCTCTCTCTCTCAATTCAATGTCAATTTCAATTGAAAGGGCTTTATTGGTATGAGAAAATGAACAGAAAATATTACACTCACAAAAGTTTCAAAATAGTATAGACATTTAAAAAGTTATATTAAGTGATGTAACAATGTGGAAGTAGTTGAAGTATGAAAGGGAAGATAAATAAGCAGATAAATATAGGTTGTATTTACAATGTTGTTTGTTCTTCACTGGTTGCCCTTTTCTCATGGCAACGGGCCACAAATCTTGCTGCTGTGATCTTTCACCTAACAGATATGGGAGTTCATCAATGTTTTATTTATTTTCATATTCTTTGTGGGCCTGTGTGATCTTTGGGAAATATGTGTCTCCGATGTGGTCATATATTTGGCAGGAGGTTAGGAAGCGCAGCTCAGTTTCCACCTCATTTTCTGGGCAGTGTGCACATAGCCTGTCTTATCTCGACAGCCAGGTCTGCCTACGGCGGCCTTTCTCAATAGCAAGGCTATGCTCACTGAGTCTACATAGTCAAGGATTTTCTTAATTTGAGGTCAGTGACAGTGGTCAGGTATTCTGTCACTGTGGACTCTCTGTTTAGGGGCAAATAACATTCCAATGTGATTATTTCCAGTGTGTGAAATAGTTTTTTGTTTTCTCATCATTTGGTTGGATCTAAATGTGTTGCTGTCCTGGGGCTCTGTGGGTTCTGTTTGAGTTTGTGAAGAGAGCCCTGGAACCAGCTAGCTGAGGGGACTCTTCTCTAGGTTAATCTCATCTGTAAGTGAGAGATTTGTGGTGGAATGTGTGGGCATCGCTTCCTTTTAGGTGGTTGAAGAATTTAACAGCTCTTTTCTGCATACTGATAACTAGCGGGTAAAGTCCTAATTCAGCTTTGAATGCATTATCTGGGGTTTTGCGTAATTTTTTGCAGAATTCTGCATGCAGAGTCTCAATTTGGTGTTTGTCAGATTTAGTGAATTCTTGGGTGGTGAGTGGACCCCAGACCGCAATGTATTTGTTAACTGATTGAAATATTTTTAGGCCAGATCCTAATTGAGATGTTAAGTTTTAATTTCCTTTCTTGGCATAGAAGGCTCTTCTTGCCGTGACTCTTAGATCGTTCACAGCCTTGTGGAAGTTACCAGTGTTGTTGATGTTTAGTCCGAGGGAGGTAGAATTCCATGTGTGCTATAGGGCAAGTGTCTAGATGGAATTTGTGTTCATTTTCTTGGCTACTGGACCTTTTTGGAACACCACTATTTTTTATCTCTCTCCCTCTCTCTGTTCCTCTCTCTGTACCTCTCTCTCTCTCTCTCTCTCTACATTTTTTTTCTGTGTTTTTTGAAGCATGACATTAAAACACTGCCACCACCTTTTAACATTCATCTATCTCTGACCTCATGATGCACTAATGTAATAGAAAACATGTCTCTATGTGTGATTTTTAATTACGAGTCCAACGCTCTAACCACTAGGCTACCTGCCGCCCCTTTGGGCATAAAACCACGTCTCTCTTGTCTGTTCCCTTATGGAAACACTTGGTTGATTCACTATTGGTCAGAGCATTGTGCTTCAGATACACATACTCTAATCAGTAGCTACATCATAAGGATCTGGAGGTGAGATGATTTACAGATTAAATAAATGAACTAATCAATGTGAAGGAAGTAGGAAGTACATAGGAGGAAGTACATAGGCTCCATATGAATGTATCAGCCAGGCAGACCCTCCATATCAGATATAGGCTGCTGCTATCACGACTGGAGGCGTGGCGAGCAGATTAATACGGATTTCTCTCTTTTTTTCCTTCCAGCTCTATCACTTGTTTTCTGTGGCTGTGTGTCCCTGCTCTGAAGTCAACAAAGAGAGCTGGAGGAGAGAGAGATGGAGGGAAAAAAGTAATGGAGAAGGGAGGTATGGAGGAGAGAAAGAGAGAGAGGGAGAGTGAGAGAGCTAGGGAGAGAGAAAGAGCAATGTAGGAGAGATGGAAGAGAGGAGAAACAGAGAGGGGAGAGAAAGACATGGAGGAGAAAGAGATCGCAGAGTGAGAGAGGGAGAGAGAGGAACAGAGAGAGATGGAGGAGAAAGAGAGTGTGGAGTGAGAGAGAGAGCGGGAGAGAGAGAGAACTATATGAAGAGCAACTGTAACCTAATGTCATGCTCTTAGCACACAGAGAACCTAAGGCTTCAATTTCACCAGACAGACGTCTAAATGAGCAGATAGGGAAGAACAAAGGCGTGTGTGTGTTTGTGTGTGTCTGTGTGTAGACACAGGAGACAATGATCAAAGCACTGGACCATCCATCAGTTGTAACGTTCTCTCTCTCTCACACACACACACACACACACACACACACACACACACACACACACACACACACACACACACACACACACACACACACACACACACACACACACACACACACACACACACACACACACACACACACACACACACACGTACGTAAAATAAGTTTATAAAATACTTTGTTTCAGTCTGTCTGCTTACACAGTGCATTCGGAAAGTATTCAGACCCCTTGACTTTTTCCACATTTTGTTACGTTACAGCCTTATTCTAAAATTGATTACATTTTTTCCCCTCATCAATCTACACACAATACACCATAATGACAAATGAAAAACATGTTTTTAGATTTTTTTGCACATTTATAAAAAATAATAAACTGAAAAATCACATTTACATAAATATTCAGACCCTTTGCTCAGTACTTTGTTGAAGAACCTTTGGCAGCGATTACAGCCTTGAGTCTTGGGTATGACGCTACAAGCTTGGCACACCTGTATTTGGGGAGTTTCTCCCATTCTTCTCTGCAGATCCCCTCAAGCTCTGTCAGGTTGGATGGGGAGCGTCGGTGCACAGCTATTTTCAGGTCTCTCCAGAAATGTTCGATAGGGTTCAAGTCCGGGCTCTGGCTGGGACACTCAAGGACATTCAGAGACCTGTCCCGAAGCCACTTCTGCATTGTCTTGGCTGTGTGCTTAGGGTTGTTGTCCTGTTGGAAGGTGATCCTTCACCCAGAGGTCCTGAGTGCTCTTGAGCAGGTTTTCACCAAGGATCTCCCTGTACTTTTCTCCACTCATCTTTCCGTCGATCCTGACTAGTCTCCCAGTTCATTCCGCTGAAAAACATCCCCACAGCATGATGCTGCCACCACCATGCTTCACCATAGGATGGTGCCTGGTTTATTCCTCTTGTTGCTCATGGTCTGAGAGTCCTTTAGGTGCAAAAGGCACCTAAAGGCAAACTCCAAGTGGGCTTTCATATGCCTTTTTACTGAGGAGTGGCTTCCGTCTGACCACTCTAGTGCTGCAGAGATGGTTGACCTCCTGGAAGGTTATTCCATCTCCACAGAGGAACTCTGGAGCTCTGTCAGAGTGACCATCAGGTTCTTGGTCACCTCCCTGACCAAGGCCCTTCTCCCTCGAATGCTCAGTTTGGCCAGGCGGCCAGCTCTAAGAAGAGTCCTGGTGGTTCCAAACTTCTTCCATTTAAGAATGATGGAGGCCTCTGTGTTCTTGGGGACCTTCGATGCTGCAGAAATGTTTTAGTACCCTTCCCCAAATCTGTGCCTCGACACAATTCTGTCTCAGATCAATACAGACAATTCTTTCTTCCTCATGGGTGGTTTTTGTTTCGACATGCACTGTCAACTGTGGGACCTTATCTTGACAGGTGTTTGCCTTTCCAAATCATGTCCAATCAATTGAATCTAGCACAGGTAAACTCCAATCAAGTTGTATAAACATCTCAAGGATGATCAATGGAAACAGGATGCACTTGAGCTCAATTTCCAGTCTCATAGCAAAGGGTCTGAATACTTATGTAAATAAGGTATTTCTGGTTTAAAAAAATTATACATTTGCAAACCTGTTTTTGCTTTGTCATTATGTGGTATTGTGTGTAGATTGATGAGGAAAAAAATTGAATCAATTTTAGAATAAGGCTTTAACCTCTTGGGGCTAGGTGGGACGCTAGCGTGCCACCCGTGGTGCACTCCATCAACAGCAGGTGCATTTCAAGAGCGGCAAATTTGAATCCAAATAAATGTCAAAATTCAAATTTTTCAAAAATACAACTATTTTACACCATTTGAAAGATAAACATCTCCTTAATCTAACCACGTTTTACGATTTCAAAAAGGTTTTACGGCGAAAGCATAAATTTAGAGTATGTTAGGACAGTACATTTACAAGAGTTGTGTGTAATGTTTTGTCAAGTCAAAGACAGGGTCACCAAAACCATAAAACCAGCTAAAATGATGCACTAACCTTTTACAATCTCCATCAGATGACACTCCTAGGACATTATGTTAGACAATGCATGCATTTTTAGTTCTATCAAGTTCATATTTATATCCAAAAACAGCGTTTTACTATGGCATTGATGTTGAGGAAATCGTTTCCCTCCAATAACCGGCAGTCAAGTCAACACCACAAATTAAATAATTAAAATTAGAAAACATTGGTAAAATATTATATTGTCATTTAAAGAATTATAGATTTACATCTTTTGAACGCAATCAACTTGCCAGATTTAAAAATAACCTTACTGGGAAATCACACTTTGCAATAATCTGAGCACTGCGCCCAGAAAAATACGCGTTGCGATACAGACTAGACGTCATGTTGGGGAGATCTAAAATCGAAAATACTATGTAAATAATCCATTACCTTTGATTCTCTTCATCAGATGTCACTTCCAGGTATCACAGGTCCATAACGAATGTAGTTTTGTTCAAAAAAGCTCATCATTTATGTCCAAAAATCTCCGTCTCGTTAGCACATGATGTAAGCCAGCCGGACTTCTCGTCATGAACGAGGGGAAAAAATATATTTCCGTTCGTTCAAACATGTCAAACGTTGTATAGCATAAATCATTAGGGCCTTTTTTAACCAGAACATGAATAATATTCAAGGTGGACGAATGCATACTCTTTTATAACGTATTGGAACGAGGGTACCCAACATGAACTCGCGCGCCAGGTGTCTAATGGGACATCATCGTTCCATGGCTCTTGTTCGGTCAGATCTCCCTCCAGAAGACTCAAAACACTTTGTAAAGGCTGGTGACATCTAGTGGAAGCAATAGGAAGTGCCAAAATATTCCTAAACCCCTGTGTTTTTCAATGGGATAGGTTTAAAGTCAATACAACACATCAGGTATCCACTTCCTGTCAGAAAATGTCTCAGGGTTTTGCCTGCCAAATGAGTTCTGTTATACTCACAGACACCATTCAAACAGTTTTGGAAACTTTAGAGTGTTTTCTATCCATATATAATAAGTATATGCATATTCTAGTTACTGGGTAGGATTAGTAACCAGATTAAATCGGGTACATTTTTTTTATCCAGACGTGCAAATGCTGCCCCCTAGACCCAACAGGTTAACCTGTTTAGGATAGGGGGCAGTATTTTCACGGACGGATAAAAAACGTACCCGATATAATCTGGTTATTACTCCTGCCCAGAAACTAGAATATGCATATAATTGTTTGATTTGGATAGAAAACACCCTAAAGTTTCTAAAACTGTTTGAATGGTGTCTGTGAGTATAACAGAACTCATATGGCAGGCAAAACCTGAGAAGATTCTAAACAGGAAGTGCCCTCTCTGACCATTTCTTGGCCTTCTATAGCCTCTTTATCGAAAACAGAGGATCTCTGCTGTAACGTGACATTTTCTAAGACTCCCATAGGCTCTCAGAAGGCGCCAGAACGTTGAATGATGACTCTGCAGTCCCTGGCTGAAAAACAGTAGCGCATTTGGATTGTGGTCGATCTGAGAACAATGAAACGGGTGTGCGCATGCGTGTGCACGTGAAGAGTCCATTTTACATTTTCAGTCTTTGAACGAAAACAACGTCGCCGGTCGGAATATTATCGCTATTTTACGAGAAAAATCGCATAAAATTTGATTTTAAACAGCGTTTGACATGCTTCGAAGTACAGTAATGGAATATTTTGAATTTTTTTGTCACGATATGCGCCGGCGCGTCACCCTTCGGATAGTGTCTTGAACGCAAGAACAAACGCAGCTATTTGGATATAACTATGGATTATTTGGAACCAAACCAACATTTGTTTTTGAAGTAGAAGTCCTGGGAGTGCATTCTGACGAAGAACAGCAAAGGTAATCCAATTTTTCTTATAGTAAATCTGAGTTTGGTGAGTGCCAAACTTGGTGGGTGTCAAAATAGCTAGCCATGATGGCCGGGCTATCTACTCAGAATATTGCAAAATGTGCTTTCACCGAAAAGCTATTTTAAAATCGGACATAGCGATTGCATGAAGGAGTTCTGTATCTATAATTCTTAAAATAATAGTTATGTTTTTTGTGAACGTTTATTGTGAGTAATTTAGTAAATTCACCGGAAGTTTCGGTGGGTATGCTAGTTCTGAACGTCACATGCTAATGTGAAAAGCTGGTTTTTGATATAAATATGAACTTAATTGAACAAAACATGCATGTATTGTATAACATAATGTCCTAGGAGTGTCATCTGATGAAGATCATCAAAGGTTAGTGCTGCATTTAGCTGTGGTTTTGGTTTTTGTGACATTATATGCTAGCTTGAAAAATGGGTGTCTGATTATTTCTGGCTGGGTACTCTCCTGACATAATCTAATGTTTTGCTTTCGTTGTAAAGCCTTTTTGAAATTGGACAGTGTGGTTAGATAAAGGAGAGTCTTGTCTTTAAAATGGTGTAAAATAGTCATATGTTTGAAAAATGGAAGTTTTGGGATTTTTGAGGAGTTTGTAATTCGCGCCACTGCCTATCATTGGATATTGGAGCGGTGTTCCGCTAGCGGAACATCTAGATGTAAGAGGTTAACATAACAAAATGTGGAAAAGGGGAAGGGGTCTGAATACTTTCTGAATGCACTGTATAATCCACCAGCTCACCTTGCCACCAGACAGGTAACAAGAAAGCCAATAACACTAAACAGAAAATATTCCCTCATCAGAATATTATTCCTCTCTTCCCCCATCTCTCCCTCATTCTGCAGAGCACCTCCAGATCCTCAAGCACAAACAGAGAGGCAGCACACATGAAAGAACATGGCTGGCTTCTTTAAAGTCTCTGATTCCATAAAGCGATCGGGAAGGAAAAACCCGCCCGGCGACACACACGTAAAAGGTAGTTACTCTATTGGTGTGCCACCCAGTCAGCCAGCCAGCCAACCAGTCAGCCAGACAGTCAGCTAGTCAGCCACCTAGTCACCCAGCTAGGCAGCCAGTCAGCCAGCCAGTCAGTTAGTCAGCCAGCCAGCCAGCCAGTCACTCAGCCAGTCACTCAGCCAGTCATCCAATCAGCCAGCCAGTCAGGCAGTAAGCCATTGGGAGAAAGACTAGGGCCAGCCAATACTCTTTCCACATTGATTTGTTCCTATTAGCAACTGCATTAATTGCGCTTTAGAAAACAATCGGAAAGCAGGAACCCATCTGGCTGGGTCTCAATTGGCAGAAAGCGTATCATTGAAGAAAAAAGCTGGTGTTTTTCTCTGACCTGACGAGAGAAACTGATTCATGGTGGATTGATTCTCAGCCCTGAAGTAATTTATTAGGATAATATGCACTCTCAACCAGCCACAAACAGACCAGTGGGCGAGAGTTTGTATTTACAACTCCTATGGTCATGGCAAGACAGCACAAACAGATCTGGGATCAGGTTATCCAACCTGGTCCCAAAAATGTTTCTGCTGTATGGCCAAACCCTATGGTCATGGCAAGACAGCACAAACAGATCTGGGATCAAGCTGCCTAAGAGAAATAGATCCACATTGGTACGTCAGGACTTGACCCAAGCGGCCAATGACTAGAGAGAATAGAAAAAGGCTTGTGTGATATCTAAAAAGCCATTTCAAAGTGTTCGTATTTTCTTACTACCGGAAAATGTTGGCAAAATATGTCTTGATCATTGAAAACTCTCGTGGTCTCTCTCTCTAAGGTCATTATTGCCAAATCAATAGCCGTTAAATTACTGTGGAGCCCCAGGAGCCATAGCAACATCAGCATTCACTATGCAGTATGGGGCCTCTGGAGTGTCTGTCTGGGTGAAACAGACACAACACATATTACAGCAGTTATCGTGTGGCCTGCCGTCTGCCAGGGACTGTCTGACTTTGCCAAGTTTGCCAAGTAAAATGGATGACTCATTATCTGGGCACCTGAGAAAGGAAGTCAATTGGTTGAAGGAATAAAACACACACAAATGTGCACAGACACAAACACACAGACATACATTCACACACAGATTCATGGCATTCCACACAAATATGTTCAGAAACACGGCTGGTGGATCAGACTAAACAAAAAGCTACCTTACGTTTTCCTCCTGCACATTTTTGATATTACCAGTGAAAAGCTTTTTCATTTCCTTTACCTTGACCCAGATCTGGAGTTCGTGTGAGGTCACAAATAGTACCTTTTTACTGGTGTGTCAGCGTTGTGTTACCAGGTCAGGGTTGCTAGGGACACCAGGAAGGCTCACCTCTACCCTGCCCCTGATAGGCCCCTGTCCCAACAAGAAACTGAAACCATTTATCCAATACCCTCAAGGAGCACAGGGTAGGGTTAGGATGTACACTCATTCAATTTGTCTTACTGAGGTTTACAGTCAGGGCTCAGGTCTGAAAGCATCTGTGCAGAAGATCTAGGTTCTGCTGTAGGCCCTCCTTGGTGGCTCCTCAATGGCTTTTACACCTCTCATTTCACACCTCAGTGCTAAATGAAGTTGCAGTCAGATATGTTCTGTCTTGTCAAGCTTGGTAGCCTTAACTTAGCATTCTGTCCTTACAAAGTAAAATATATATCATTGTAATTTTGGCTTTAAAAGTATTTTCAGACTAAACATTACTCACTCAGTTCCAGGTTGGATGGTGTTTTCAGGTTTCTGTTGTTGGTTTGCCAGAGCATTTGCTGTATAGCTTGGAAATAAGAATCTTTAGTAGTAGGAATCCTTCCGGGTAATATTGTCCAAAATCACGTTGTAGGTTTGGAGTTTTGATTTGAAGTGAAGGTTGTTGTGGGTAGGGTAGTATTATGTATATGTCCCTGCCGAAAAATCCAAGTTTATCATACACTAAATCTATATTTTTTTAAGAACATGCTGAAAAATATGAGGGCTCATCTGCTCGTCTGCTCTCTGACCGTCTCTGTCTCTTTCTCTCTCAAGTAGGGTTTGAGCTGTATATTACAGTGGCGTCCTGCTGCTCTGAAAATGTCTCAATATGTCAGGATCGGACTGTCATAACAGGGGGTCGTTTTCTAAGTGGGCCCACACACACACACACACACTGCACACACACACACACACGCAAACTGACACACACTCGCTCTAACACACTCGATCGCTCTCACACACACACTCTCACTGAATAAGAGTGAGTGTATATTTGCTGTGTCTCATCCTGGCGGGAAACAGAGCTCAACGCTTTTTAACAACACGTTATTCAATGTCTGTCCTCCATGGTCTCTGCAAACAAGAGAGACACACTGGGGCAACATGAGAGAGATGGGAGAGAGGGAGAAGGGAGGAAAGGAGAGAAGAGGACAGAAGAGGAGAGAACAGAAGAGGAGAGGACAGAAAAGGAGAGGACAGAATAGGAGAGGAGAGGACAGAAGAGAACAGAAGAGGAGAAGAGAGGACAGAAGAGGAGAGGAGAGGACAGGAGAGGACAGAACATAAGAGGAGAGGAGAAGACAGAAGAGGACAGGAGAGGACAGAACATAAGAGGAGAGGAGAAGACAGAAGAGGAGAGGAGAAGACAGAAGAGGAGAGGAGAAGACAGAAGAGGAGAGGAGAAGACAGAAGAGGAGAGGAGAAGACAGAAGAGGAGAGGAGAAGACAGAAGAGGAGAGGAGAAGACAGAAGAGGGGAGGAGAGGACAGAAGAGGAGAGGAGAGAACAGAAGAGGAGAGGAGAGAACAGAAGAGGAGAGGAGAGAACAGAAGAGGGGAGAGGTATACACTACAGACCTGTATTTCTTCAGGATAATAGGTGATATTCTATCACTGAGAGAAACAGGTCCCCCATATAAACATGTGCAATTCAGTTTGAGGTCAGAATAAACAACAGCCAACCCAAGTTCAGCACTGTGCTTCACACGCGCACACAAACTGTAATGAACACGATGGGAGACAGAGAGCTGGTTTCAAGCGCAGGGCGCAGCAGGTGTTTATGGTAAAGGACCACAGGAGGAGGCAGGTAGCTGGGTCCAGGGGCAGGCAGAAGGTCATACACAGGGGGTCCAACAAGGCTAAAGTACAGGCAGGGAAACGGCAAAAGGCGTTGTTAGTGAAGCAGGCAAAAACTATCACTACGGGAGGATAAAACGACGGGAAAAACAGAGCTCCGAATAGCAGTGTGTCACAAAACAAACAATACCTCACAATGATGGGGTGCAAAGAACTGAACTAAATAGTATGTGATAATGACATACAGGTGTGTGAACAGGTGATCAGAATTCAGGTGATTGGGATCTGGAGAGTGAGCTGCGTTCAGGGGATCTAGGTGTTTGAGAGTGTAAGCTGGAAGCAAACGTTACACAAACACCCACAGACACACACACACACACACGTGCACGTGCACACATACACACAGCAGCAGCATGCCAATGACCCTGCCATCGCAGACTGAGGGCCAAGTTACCATGGCAGCCGTGTGCCGGCTTGAGAGGAGTATCGATTATGCGCAAGAGCAAGCCTTCACTCACACTGACACGCACGCACACACGCGCGCACACACGCGCGCGCACACACGCGCGCACACACACGAGAGCCAGTGATTGACAAAAGCTCAGGAGTTTCAGCAGCCATTTATTTTTGCCTTTTATACTGTCAAATATAACAATATAAACAGTTGAACTTCATGTATCTTTGCATCTTTGAGGTGGTCACATTGCCATATATTATTATTATACTTATTTGCTTGTGCATCGGCATTACCCATCAAGCACCACCACTGCCCTAGCCTTGTGTGAACACAGTGAGGATCAGAGAGATGCTCAAAAGGTAATCAATTCTCATTACAGGTTGTTCTAAGGTCAGTCCAGCTTTATTCCCGCTAATGAATCTGCGCCAATAGGACAATGATCAGAGAGATGCTCAGAGGGAATCAATGTTCCTTCCACCCGTGGCAGAGGTAGACAATTGCGATAGAGATGAAGCTGGCACTGCTGTCATGCAACACACACACACTGAAACCGACACACACACATACCGACACACACACACACTGGTGTCTGACCAGTGTAATGAGGATCAATGAGAGTATTCCCTTCTGCCATCTGGCCCTCTCACAGCTACCACAAAACACACACACATAATCACACAGTCACACACACTATCACAAACACCCTCACACACACACACACTATCACTCACACACACACACTAACACACACACACTATCACAAACACCCTCACACACACACACACACACACACTATCACACACACACACACACACACACTAACACACACACACACACACACACACTAACACACACACACACTATCACAAACACCCTCACACACACACACACACTGTTGAGACTTCTAGCTCACTCAGGAAAAGAAAAAAAAAAATACTGCAATACTTGAAGAAGCAGGAGGACATTCTTGAGGAGCTAGACCAGCTACAGCCTAGCCCGGCGGACAATACTGAGAGGTCGAGCGAGAAGAAAAAAGAAAGGAGGGCATTCACCAGAGCCACATCAGGAAACACTCTAAAGGGCGCTCAACCAAGCTCATGCATCACATGTGGAGACAACGAGCACGGAGGTAGGCTGTTCGCCTGCAAGGTCTTCAAGAAGCTCAATCTGACAGGCAAGAAGGCTCAGCTTAGGAGAGCAGGAGCATGCTTTAAGTGCTTGCGCCTTCATGGTGACGATGGCGGCTGCACACAAAAGTATCTATGCTCAAAGGATGACTGTCAGAAAGAGGGCTCTTCAGACCACAATTACTTGCTCTGTCCAAAGTCACAGATCAAGAAGAAAGAGGAAAAGAGTGGAGGGCAGAGCGACGCAAAATTGGGGAAAAGGGACTAACCAACAAACAGGAGGAGCTCCTTGCTAAACTTTCTCCAGAGCTGCGAGCAGAGTTCAAAGAAGCCTTTTCAAATAAGATCACGACAAAAGTGTGTGCTAGCACTGGTTGTGAGCCAAAAGAGTGCCCTGTCATAATGATGCTATTGGATGTGACGACAAACTCTGGCCAGCTAGTCGGTACGTTGATTGATCTCGCTTCAGATACTAATTATATCTCTAATAAAGCAGCAGAGCGTCTCAAGCTAAATGGTGAGAACATTAAGTTGATTGTCCAAGGTGTTGGAGGGATGGAGAAAACCATTACTACCATGAAGTATACCCTGAGGCTGAGAGTAAAAACTCCCAGAGGTACAATAGCAGAGCACAAACTCCTCTGTTACAGCTTGGAAGATCTTGCGAATGTAAACCAAGCTGTCACGCCACAGCAACTGCAGAAGTTCTTTCCAAATGTTCAACTCAAGGACTTGGTCCGGCCCGAAAAGATCGACCTGTTGATTAGCCACAGGGAGGGTCGCCTGGTCCCACAGCCAGTCAGAGTAGTTGGAGACCTCGTCCTCTGGGATGGTCCCCTTGGGAAGACTGTTGGTGGAACGCATCCTGACCTCTTTGAAGTGATAGACCTAGCAGTGCACAGGTCCGAAACACATTTCGCTAGGTCAATGAGGACAGCTTCAAGGGCGTACAAAGAGATTCTCGTGAAGATGGGAGGACCCAGTGGAGTTTCGGTGGAAGAAGAAGACGCAATCCTCCGAAACACTGCAACTACCAACAAAGACGTTTTTGAATGGTTCAAGTGGGACAGTATTGACGCTGCCTGTGATCCTCAGTGTGGTGGCTGCAGATGCGGTAGGTGCCCCCCTGGAGGCAAGGAAATGACCCTAGGAGAGGAAAGAGACTTGGAGAAAATAAAGGACTGTCTCACCTACGTGCAAGCTGACAAGCACAGCGAATCCCCTCACTGGGACGCAGCTTACCCATGGAAAGGAGACCCCACAACGCTGCCTGACAATCGACGTGCAGTGGAAGCGACCTTTTTAAACACTGAGAAACAACTGGAGAGGGAGCCGGAATGGAAGACTGCGTACAGAGAGCAAATCCACGATATGGTCTCAAGAGGGGCTGCCGTTAAAGTCACCCAGGAGGAAATCGATAGCTGGAAGGGACCTAAGTGGTATATCAGTCATTTAGTTGCTCCTAATCCTCACTCAACCACTACCCCTGTAAGAATTGTCTGGAACAGTAGCCAAGAATTCATGGGAATAAGTTTAAATGACCTACTGTACAAGGGTCCTCATGTCCTAAATCAGATAAGGGGCGTGCTTCTGAGATTCAGGACTGGGTTGTACGCCGCCCTGGGCGATGTGAAAAAAATGTACAACTCTGTCTGGCTAGAAGACAAAGAAGTACACCTCCATCGATTCCTCTGGAGAGACAATCCTGAAGAGGTAATCAAAGTCTTTGCTGTCGTCAGGGTCAACATTGGCGATAAACCTGCTGGTTGTATCGCCCAGGTGGCAATGAGAGAAACAGCCAACCTGCCCCAGTTTGCAGCCATGGTTGAGGAGAGCAGAGTTGTGGTAGAAGATAGTTATGTGGATGACATCTTGACATCCCACAATGACTTGCAGATACTGGAGAAAATCACCAAAGGAGTGGAAAAGATCTTAAAGGCTGGAGGCTTCTCCCTTAAGCCATGGGTCTTATCAGGCCAAAGTGGGAGGTCCGCAACCACAACTGATGCCAGTATCAGTAAGACAACTGTGAGTGTGCCCAAAACGCTGGTGTTACCCAACCAGATGCGGGACGAAGAGAGCAAAGCACTTGGAGTCGGCTATGAACCAGAGACCGACAAACTTCGTGTGATGACCTCTGTAAATTTCTCAAAGAAGAGAGGAAAGATGAGGACAGGAGTCGATTTGCGCGAAGAGGAAGTCAGAGGTAAAACTCCAAACCCATTGACCCGTCAGATGCTGCTAAGCCAGATCGCTGGATTCTATGACCCCATTGGTCTTGCCACACCCGCAAAGCAGAAAGGGGTTATGCTTGTGAGAGAAGCTTACCAAGAAGCGAATATAAGCAGTCTAGTTAAGGACACTTGGGATGACCCACTCTCACCAAAACTATGAGAGGCTTCCATAAGACTCCTCGAAGAATATGTGAGACTTGGCCAGATCAGGTTCGAAAGAAGCCTCACACCAACTGGAGCCATAGGCCATCCAATGGGAGTCACGTTTTCAGATGGGAGTGAGGCTTCCTACGGCGTGGTGCTCTATCTCCGTTGGGAGACGCAGAATGGGGTCGTAGTGAGGCTGGTTGAGTCAAAAGCAAAGCTTACCCCTCTCAACCAGAAAGGAGACGTGATTAAGGCAAAGGTATGTGGTGCTGTCTTTTCGATCCGCCTGAGAAAATACCTTGTAAAGCACTGCCGCATCAAGGTTGCACGCTGGATCCACTTCGTGGATAGCCAAACAATCCTGGGAGCAATTCACAAGGATAGCTATGGCTACCAAACTTTCTTCGCTAACCGCATCAGAGAGATCCAGAAGGCTGGACCAGTGGAAGACTGGAGGTGGATTGAGGGCAACCTGAACATAGCAGACATCATCACAAGGGGAGCAACTCCTGAGGAACTCGATTAAGGGTCAGAGTGGCAACAAGGCCCAGAGTTCCTGAGTTGGCCTGAGGCTGAGTGGCCTGTGAAGACGGCCAGTGAGATAGTGACCAGCGTGGCTGATGACGTTAAAAGGTTGCAGATAAGAACGTTCTCAGCTGTAGTCACCAGGTCTCAGGCAGAAAAGTTCTCAGACCCCAGCAATACTGATGTTGGGGCAGACTTGCAAGACTCCGCACCGCGACCGCAGATGAAAGCCCAAGACGGCGTGAACTTTCAGGATACGACCTTAAACCGCCTTGTTGTGATGAAAGATGACAACAAAGGACTCTTACTTTGTGGTGGTAGAGTCCAGTCTTGGAATGACGGAACCGCTGTACCTTTAATCCTGTTCCGGTCGTGGCTGGGGGCCTTGCTTGCGAGGGAAGCTCACAAAGCGAATCATGAAGGGGTGGCTGCCACACTGCTGCACACTAAAAGAAAGGCCTGGGTTGTGCAAGGTCGGAGGACAGTGAAGAAGGTGGTCAACAGGTGCATCACTTGCAAGAAGCAAAGAGCCCGGCTGTGCCAGCAAGTGATGAGCGCTCTTCCTCAGGAACGTACCAGTAGAGCAAACCCATTCGAGTATACTACACTAGACCTCTTTGGACCCTTTGAAGTGAGGGACGCTGTTAAGAAAAGAACCAAGAAAAAGGTCTGGGGAGTCGTGTATTGCTGCATGACTTCCAGAGCCGTCCATGCTGATCTCATTGACGACCAGTCTTCTGAGAGCTTTCTTCAGGCCTACTCCCGGTTCACTGCTCTGAGGGGGCATCCCAAAAAGCTATGGTCAGACAGAGGCACAAACTTCTTGGGAGCCAGGCCTGCTCTGAGAGAGCTACACAAGCACCTGGCCTGTTTGCAGAAGGCATCAGTTGAAGACAAGGCTGCCAGAAATAGCACAGAGTGGCAATGGGACTTTCATCCTGCAGACTCGCCACACAGGAATGGAGCAGCAGAGGCAGCTGTCAAGCTCCTTAAAAGAGCTCTTAACAGTCTTGGTGGAACAACTGGCTGCTACACCTGGGGGGAGTTCCAGACCCTTCTCTACTCTGCAGCCAACTTGACTAATGAGCGACCCATCGACGCCAGGGCACAGGAACAAGAGGACTCAGTGGAGTACTTGACCCCCAACTCCCTTATCCTGGGGCGTACCGGACAGGGAGGTGACATACACGGAATCGACATGGAAACCCGCTCTTGGCGCAGAGTGAGGGCTGTCCAGGCTGGAGTCGACAGGTTCTGGAAGAAATGGAGCGAACTGGCAGGACCAAACTTGTTCATACGACACAAGTGGCACCGAGCAGAGAGAAGTATCAAGGTTGGAGACGTAGTCTGGATTGCGGACCAGAACGCTCTGAGGGGGCAGTTCCGGCTCGGCCGGGTTGCTACAACATATCCAGACGAGAAGGGGGTTGTCCGGGATGCGGACATAACAACCTGCATGGGTCTTCCTGCTCCCATGGTTCCCAGGGCCCGGAGAAAGGACTCTACCATGCACACGAAAATCGTCATTCGCAGGGATGTGCGGAGGTTGGTGATCTTGATTCCTGCTGAAGACCAAGAGGAGGTAAGATAAGTCCTCGCCATGGGTACCCAAAGACTGTGACTCTGTGTTCTTTGCTTAGCTAGCGGGTAACCCTGGGAGGCAATTGAGTGCTTCGAGGGCAAACTTACACTCAGTAGGAGGAAAGGTGGTGGAGCCTACCTCCTTAGTTAACACAGGTTTGTTTGTAAATGCCTAGAAAGACTGGACTTTAGTTTGAAATTCTCACTGAGAGACTCAAGAGACTGTGCCCTCCTTGGATCTTTGATCAGTCGGCCAAGTGGGAGGTGTTGAGACTGCTAGCTCACTCAGGAAAAGAAAAAAAAAGATAAATAGATAAAAGAGAAGCAAATGGGTCTGATGTGTTCAATTAAATGGGGAACGAGTGATTTCCTTAAGTTTCTTAGATGCTCAGATATGTTATGTTATCCTCTATGGGCTAGGCGGGACGAATTCGTCCCACCTACGTAACAGCCACTTGAAGCCTGTGGCGCGATTTTCAAAACCTTAAAAATCCTATTACTTCAATTTCTCAAACATATTACTATTTTACAGCTATTTAAAGACAAGACTCTCGTTAATCTAACCACACTGTCCGATTTCAAAAAGGCTTTACAACGAAAGCAAAACATTAGATTATGTCAGCAGAGTACCAAGCCAGAAATAATCAGACACCCATTTTTCAAGCTAGCATATAATGTCACAAAAACCCAGAAGACAGCTAAATGCAACACTAACCTTTGATGATCTTCATCAGATGACAACCCTAGGACATTATGTTATACAATACATGCATGTTTTGTTCAATCAAGTTCATATTTATATCAAAAACCAGCTTTTTACATTAGCATGTGACGTTCAGAACTAGCATACCCCCCGCAAACTTCCGGGGAATTCGCTAACATTTTACTAAATTACTCACGATAAACGTTCACAAAAAGCATAACAATTATTTTAAGAATTATAGATACAGACCTCCTCTATGCACTCGATATGTCCGATTTTAAAATAGCTTTTTGGTGAAAGCACATTTTGCAATATTCTAAGTACATAGCCCAGGCATCACGGGCTAGCTATTTAGACACCCGGCAAGTTTAGCACTCACCATAATCATATTTACTATTATAAAAGTTTGATTACCTTTTGTTGTCTTCGTCAGAATGCACTCCCAGGACTGCTACTTCAATAACAAATGTTGGTTTGGTCCAAAATAATCCATCGTTATATCCGAATAGCGGCGTTTTGTTCGTGCGTTCCAGACACTATCCGAAATGTTAAAGAAGGGTCGTGCGCATGGCGCAATTCGTGACAAAAAAATTCTAAATATTCCATTACCGTACTTCGAAGCATGTCAACCGCTGTTTAAAATCAATTTTTATGCCATTTTTCTCGTAGAAAAGCGATAATATTCCGACCGGGAATCTCCTTTTCGGCAAACAGAGGAAAAAAATCACAAAGACGGTGGCGGTCAGGTCACACGCCTAAGCCCAGAGTCCCTTGATCGGCCACTTGAGAAAGGCGATAATGTGTTTCAGCCTGGGGCTGGGATGACGACATTCAGGTTTTTCCCGGGCTCTGAGCGCCTATGGACGACGTAGGAAGTGTCACGTTAGAGCAGAGATCCTTAGTAAAAGATAGAGATGGCAAAGAAGTTCCAGAAATGGTCAGACAGGCCACTTCCTGTAAAGGAATCTCTCAGGTTTTGACCTGCCATTTGAGTTCTGTTATACTCACAGACACCATTCAAACAGTTTTAGAAACTTTAGGGTGTTTTCTATCCATATGTAATAAGTATATGCATATTCTAGTTACTGGGTAGGAGTGGTAACCAGATTAAATCGGGTACGTTTTTTATCCAGCCGTGTCAATACTGCCCCCTAGCCCTAACAGGTTAAGTTATGTGCGCATGCACAGCTTCACTAGAGACTTAAATTACTGCACCTGGTAATCACTTCACCGTAGACAATCATCAGGAGCACACAGCCCGTTGGTATGTAACTGCGAACTACTCAGTCTAGCATTGATGTTTAAGTCACTTATATGTTTGTGCACTGAACGTTTACCTCACTGTGACAGTGTTAGTTGGCCGGGAGTAACTTGTAGCTCGCTGGGTGCAGTAGCTCAGCGACCCAGATGCTATATAGCATTAGGCTATTATTATCAGCCATTTGCATTGTGCTGATTGTTCGGAGCACTCTACTGGTTTCTGGTGGCGGTGGTGACAGCGGTGGTTTGGTTCGGTGATCCATGGTGGAGTGCCGCATTATGTTACGTTTGTGTGTAAATCCTTTGGACGAGGCATGTGGTGGCATGGGTTCTGTGTCCTGTGACAGTGTCCATAGCAACCTGTGACGGCAGAGTCACTGTGCGCATGCTCCTCTGGCGCTGGGCATTCTGGGTGATGTAGTCAGTGCTGTTTTAAGCCAGATTTGCCACATCTTTGATGGTGTTGCAGGCTGTTTGATTTTCATTATTTACATTATTATTATATTACTTGAATAATATATTATTATAATATATCTGAATAATATATTGTCATTATTTGTTGTATTTAGGCTTCCTGGTGAGCCTTTTCGGAGGGCTAAATAACGAAAAAATCCAAACACACACACACTATCCACACACACACACACACACACTATCACAAACACTCTCATGCACACACACACACGCGCACACACACACACACACACACACACACACACACACAATGTGACAACAGCACAACAGGACAACAGAACAACAGCACAACAGGACAACAGCACTTGATGTGATGACACAGGAGAAGTGAATTATGTGTGTGATCTAAGCAGTGAGGGGACTTCCTGATTTAATCAGTATGGATTAACTCAACTCAGACTGACTTTAAGTTACATTTTATATTATGTGCTTTAGGTTATGAAGATCAGCAAAAACTATCAGGAAAATCAACGAGAGAGAGTGAGAGAGAGAGAGAGAGAGAAAGAGAGACACAGAGTGAGAGAGAGAGAGAGAGAGAGAGAGAGAGACAGAGACACAGAGTGAGAGAGAGAGAGAGAGAGACAGAGATACACAGAGTGAGAGTGAGAGAGAGAGAGAGAGAGAGAGAGAGAGAGAGAGAGAGAGAGAGAGAAAGAGACAGAGACAGAGACACAGAGTGAGAGAGAGAGAGAGAGAGAGAAAGAGACAGAGAGACACAGAGTGAGAGAGAGAGAGACAGAGACACAGAGTGAGAGAGAGAGAGACAGAGAGACACAGAGTGAGAGAGAGAGAGAGACAGAGAGACAGAGAGACACAGAGTGAGAGAGAGAGAGAGAGAGAGACACAGAGTGAGAGAGAGAGAGAGAGAGAGAGAGAGAGACAGAGAGACACAGAGTGAGAGAGTGAGAGAGAGAGAGAGAAAAGGGGGCCAAGAGATGCAGGATGGCATCACCGTCACAGGGGATGTGTCTGCCTGCTGGTTGGCTGACAGAGACACATCTACTGAAGGATTACGGGAGTAAATGGAATTACCTACCGTCCAAATGCCAAGATAACCATTTCATTATCAGTGTCTCACACACAAGTCGCTTGTCACCTTCCTGTCACACACACCAGCGGAGCAGCATCAGACAGCCCCAAGAGGGACAACACACACACGAACACACACACAAACACACACACACACTGTGCCAGACAGGGTCCAATGAACAGCTGAAAAACACTCTGTATTTGAATAATCAAAGATTCAGAAAAGTGACAAATGTGGAGGAAGGTGGGAAAGGACTCACTCTCCAAAATGTAATCCGCAAAAACTCTGTTGTAAGTGACAAGTTGGGGCTCCCTGACTCAAGGTAATAATCCCATGTAATGTCCCTGTGAAATAAGGCCAGGTAATATTGAAGGAGAGTCAATAGGAGATGATTGACCTTTTCCCTTCCCAATCTCCCCTGGGTCTGGTCTGGAAGTCCAGCTCAAACATAGAGCAATCCTGGACAAATACGAAGCTGTAATACACAAACACCTGTTTTACTAAGATCTGAGAGCCCCCCTGACACACACACACATACACGCACACACACACACACACGTACACACCCACACTACATACACACCCACACTAAATACACACGCATTCACACCCAGGCACACATACACTACGTACACACATACACACCTTCCCAGTCCCTATATTACCCTCTCTGTCCCTATCTGTCCCCACCTGTCACTCTCTGTCCCCATCAGTCACTCTCTGTCCCCATCTGTCACAATCTGTCCCTCTCTGTCCCAATATGTCCCTCTCTGTCCCTATATGTCCCTCTCTGTCCCCATTTGTAACTCTGTCCCTATCTGTCACTCTGTCTCCATCTGTCACGATCTGTCCCCATCTGTCATAATTGTCCCTATCTGTCCCTATCAGTCCCTAACTGTCCCCATCTGTCACTCTCTGTCCCATCTGTCACTATCTGTCCCCATCTGTCACTCTCTGTCCCCGTCTGTCACTCTCTGTCCCCATCTGTTACTCTCTGTCCCCGTCTGTCACTATCTGTCCCCATCTGTCCCCATCTGTCACTCTGTCCCCGTCTGTCACTCTCTGTCCCCATCTGTTACTCTCTGTCCCCATCTGTCACTCTCTGTCCCCATCTGTCCCCATCTGTCCCCGTCTGTCGCCATCTGTCCCCATCTGTCCCCATCTGTCACTCTCTGTCCCCATCTGTCCCTCTCTGTCCCTCTCTGTCCCTCTCTGTTGTCACTCTCTGTCACTCTCTGTCACTCTCTATCCCCATTTGTAGCTCTGTCCCTATCTGTCCTTCTCTGTCACACAGAGTGTGTGAGCGTGTGTGCAGTGCTACCTCTGCCTATACACAGACTATGTGCCTTGCGTAGGTCCCCGTGGTGGTTAGTGGGCCCCCGACCAACTATATAAAAGTAAAAAACACAAAATAGGAACTCAGTTGGGTCATCAATTTACTGATGAGAGTTACAATAGCAGAATACACCAGGTGAAATGTAGAAACGTTGGTAGTGCAATCTGTCACATCTTCTCCTGCTCCTCCCCTCCGACGTCGCAGGAATACTAACCACCGGTCCTGGGATTCATCATTACGCACACCTGGCACTCATCATTACACGCACATATTAATCATTATGATTCACACCTGGACTTCATTACCTTCATCATTACCTCCCCTTTATGTGTCACTCCCTTATGTTTTCTCACCAGTTGGTATTGTTTTTGTTTACCGGCGTGTAGCCTTATGGAATTTTCTTGTTACTGGTTTTGTTGTTTTATTAAACGTTACACCTGCTTCCTGCACCTGCTTCCTGCTTCCTGCTTACCAACTCAAACTATGGAAGCAGCAGGAAAGTCAGAAATCTCTCAGACGGTCGACGAACAAGGGTACCTTCTACGTCAACACCATGACTAGCTGGCTCAACTGGGGACGGCCGTGGAAGAGGTTCTCCACAGTCTGCAGCGTCTCGAACACCCCCGAGGGACGTTGCAGCCCAGTATCGAAGGATACTCCAGAGCCAGTCTACCCAACGAGCCAGCCCAATGGGCGCATACAGAAACCCGCTCTGCTCAGCGATGCCGGTCTATCCCTCCCGGATAAATACGATGGGAACACCATCCAAATACCGTGGCTTATTTTTTTACCACATGCTTTATTAACAACAGGTGTAGACTACCAGTGAAACGCTTATTTAAGGGTCCTTTTTCAACAACGCAGATTTAAAGAAAAAAAAATGCATGCGAGAGAGAGAGAGAGAGAGAGACAGACAGAGACAGAGACAGAGAGAGACAGAGACAGAGACAGAGAGAGAGAGAGAGAGAGAATGAGACAGAGAGAGAGAGAGACAGAGAGAGAGAGAGAGAGAGACAGACAGAGAGAGAGAGAGAGAGAGACAGAGAGACAGAGAGAGAGAGAGAGAGAGAGCGAGAGAGAGGAAGTTGCAGCAGCAGGTAGCCATTTGATTAGCAGTTTAGAAGTCTTGTTAAGAAGTTTCGTGGCTCGGGGGTAAAATGATGTACTGGGTCGTACTCACCACCCTCTGAGGGCCCAAATCTTTTCAGCCTCCTGTGGGGGAAGAGTAGCCTGACAAATCACGCTAAATTCAGCTGCTCTGTTGTTCGCTATGTACTTTAGTCTGAGATTGCCATCACTGACGTAATTTGTGATGATAAGGGTCGCGAGGAGCATTGTACAGTTGTCAGCAATCGGATTGTCTCCATCAAATCAGAGCATCAAAGCCAAGGACATGTTTTCAAATGGTCACTTCTGGCTCTGGCCAAACACATCAGTTTCTGGACCAATCAGATGGCCCCAAATGTGTTCGCGTAGGGTCAGGGATGTACTCAGATCCAGACTTATTGTGGAGAAGAAACTAACGTCCCTGGGCGTGGCGTTTATCATCACAAGGAGTCTGGGTAGGCAGGTAAGGGGAAGATTCGCTGTCATGCCCTCTTCACAACTGTGTTGGTGTGTGTGGACCACGTTAATTCCTTAGTGATGTGGACACCGGGGAACTTGAAGCTCTCGGCCCGTTGATGTGGAGGTGGGCCCTGTGTTGAAGGTCAGCATGGCGGAGGTGTTGTTGCCTACGCTCAACACCTGGTGGCAGCCCGTCAGGATGTCCAGGATCCTGTTGCAGAGGGAGGTGTTTAGTCCCAGAGTCCTTAGCTTAGTGATGAGCTTGGGGGGCCTATGGTGTTGAATGCTGAGCTGTAATCAATGAGTGTGTGTGTGTGTGTCCGTGTGCATGTGTGAGAGAAGAGAGGTTAGCAAGAAGAGAGAGTCTCAGACCCAGTAATGATCAGCATTTGATTATTAATGTCTCCTCAAGGTTAGCAAGAAGAGACACCTCCTTAATGCAATCAAACATGATTAGATAATTAGCATACAATTTGCATAATGTCTCTGCAATTCATTACCCAGTGAGTGAGTTCATCTCTGTCCCCTGAGAAGATCAGTCTATCTCCTCTCCTCTCCTCACCACACACACAGCAAACACTCATACACACACACACACACACACACACACACACACACACACACACACACACACACACACACACACACACACACACAGAGGTGCATAAATGTCTGTCTCCACAGTTCTCAAAGTCCCCTCTACCCAGCCTGTCTCTATGTCCCCTCTCTACCCAGCCTGTCTCTATGTCCCCTCTCTACCCAGCCTGTCTCTATGTCCCCTCTTTACCCAGCCTGTCTCTATGTCCCCTCTCTACCCAGCCTGTCTCTATGTCCCCTCTCTACCCAGCCTGTCTCTATGTCCCCTCTTTACCCAGCCTGTCTCTATGTCCCCTCTCTACCCAGCCTGTCTCTATGTCCCCTCTCTACCCAGCCTGTCTCTATGTCCCGTCTCTACCCAGCCTGTCTCTATGTCCCCTCTCTACCCTGCCTGTCTCTATGTCCCCTCTCTACCCAGCCTGTCTCTATGTCCCCTCTCTACCCAGCCTGTCTCTATGTCCCCTCTCTACCCAGCCTGTCTCTATGTCCCCTCTCTACCCAGCCTGTCTCTATGTCCCCTCTCTACCCTGCCTGTCTCTATGTCCCCTCTCTACCCAGCCTGTCTCTATGTCCCCTCTCTACCCAGCCTGTCTCTATGTCCCCTCTCTACCCAGCCTGTCTCTATGTCCCCTCTCTACCCAGCCTGTCTCTATGTCCCGTCTCTACCCAGCCTGTCTCTATGCCCCCTCTCTACCCAGCATGTCTCTATGTCCCCTCTCTACCCAGCATGTCTCTATGCCACCTCTCTACCCTGCCTGTCTCTATGTCCCCTCTCTACCCAGCCTGTCTCTATGTCCCCTCTCTACCCAGCATGTCTCTATGCCACCTCTCTACCCTGCCTGTCTCTATGTCCCGTCTCTACCCAGCCTGTCTCTATGCCCCCTCTCTACCCAGCCTGTCTCTATGTCCCCTCTCTACCCAGCCTGTCTCTATGTCCCCTCTCTACCCAGCCTGTCTCTATGTCCCGTCTCTACCCAGCCTGTCTCTATGTCCCGTCTCTACCCAGCCTGTCTCTATGCCCCCTCTCTACCCAGCCTGTCTCTATGTCCCCTCTCTACCCAGCCTGTCTCTATGTCCCCTCTCTACCCAGCCTGTCTCTATGTCCCCTCTCTACCCAGCCTGTCTCTATGCCCCCTCTCTACCCAGCCTGTCTCTATGTCCCGTCTCTACCCAGCCTGTCTCTATGCCCCCTCTCTACCCAGCCTGTCTCTATGTCCCCTCTCTACCCTGCCTGTTTCTATGCCCCCTCTCTACCCAGCCTGTCTCTATGTCCCCTCTCTACCCTGCCTGTTTCTATGTCCCCTCTCTACCCAGCCTGTCTCTATGCCCCCTCTCTACCCTGCCTGTCTACAAGTGTAGACAGGTGTCTGGAATTCTATTGGAGGGATGCGACACCATTCTTCCATGAGAAATTCCATCATTTGGTGTTTTGTTAAATGGTGGTGGAAAACCCTGTCTCAGGCGCCGCTCCAGAATCTCCCATAAGTGTTCAATTAGGTTGAGATCTGGTGACTGAGACGGCCATGGCATATGGTTTCATCGTTTTCCTGCTCATCAAACCATTCAGTGACCACTCTTGCCCTGTGGATGGGGGGCCATTGTCATCCTAAGGGGCCATAGACATGGAGGCCAAAGTAATGTAATCTGTCTCTCTCTCATGGCTACATTACAGCATCAGTCAGTCAACCATAGAAAAGACAACTGTCCACAATCACACTACTACCAGTTTCACTCTGCTATGATAACAGAACATTCACTGATATCATTGAGTTACCACCGGTTACACAATGCAGACATATTGCCTTTAAGTAATATAATAATAATAATATATGGTATTTATCCAAAGCGACTTAATCATTCATTCATATATTTACCATGGTACCATTTTATAGCACAATGAAGTGGAACTGACAATGTTTTAAATACTTTGCAGATATGAAACAAACAGACAATCATAATATCAGTAAAAAATATCACATATTACTTCGAAACCAACTTTATCAGGTTTTAAAATATGTTCTATTTGACTCAGCGTTCCATGACACTAAGACATTGTTGTCAGAATAGATGGATGCAGTTCAATGCATGATTAATATAATTCACCAATACATTTCTTTAAGGGTCCCAAATATAATGCTATCAGGTTATAAATTACAGCTGGTCTGGTACATTGTTTGCTGCTTCCACCCAGTCGAGATGCAGTTTCAGTTTCAATGACCCAATATTTTGAACAAAAATGGACAACTGTACTAATGTTAATACAATCAAACAAGCAAAGGGCAATTATCACAAGTCAGTCTTAACGTGGCTAATTTGCTAGCACACGCGTGTCATACAAAAGGCCCGTGGGCCAAATAGGAAATTCAAGCAAGTATAAATGAGTCAACAGTTAATTCATCTACTTTATGAAATTACAGCCTGTTGCGCTCGCATCCGTGAATTCAACTTAAATTGTACTGCTTCGTGTGTCCCGTTTACAACTCACAGCTTAGGGAAAGTGTACAGACACACGCCACAGGCTGAGCTAGGCTACTAAAATGTTGCAGTCTTGCTTCGGTCTTTAAAGCTTGACAATGAATAACCCCAAAAAACTAAACCTGCAACAAAATGCCAGGCAAAGAAGAAACATGTAGGTCTGTTACAGCAACATTTGAGCAATAGCTTAGGCTGGCTACACAACTTTAATACATTTTGAGTGCTCCACAGCAATTCTGCATTCAACTGCACCAGTGATCCATGCAGTGGAAAAACATTTTAAAACTTGTTTTAAGTTTAAAGTTACAACAAATATAGCTACATTTCCGATATTTGGAGTTATTAAATACATTTTTGATTACGGTCGCAGCATAGCAGCAAAGGCTGGACAAATATTATGTATCTCTTATTTTGTTTTAATATGTTAAAATACTATGTACAGCATCTTATGTACATAAGTGGACATTATAAAGTGCCATATGTTTTATAATAAAACAATTGCCAGTTTGGGTCTCAGTTGCAATTGGATGATGAGAGAGGGGTGTGGAGAGAGGGGAAAGAGGAGAGAGGCGTGTGGTGTGAGGGGGATGAGGAGAGAGGGGGAAAGAGAAGAGGGGGGGAGAGGAGAGAGGGTGGAAGAGAAGAGAGGGGGGAAGAGGAGAGAGGGGAAGAAGAGCAGGGGGAAGAGGAGAAAGAGGGGAAGAGGAGAGAGGGGGAAGAGGAGACAGGGGTGTGGAGAGAGGGGGAAGAGGAGAGAGGGGGAAGAGAAGAGAGGGGGGATGATGAGAGAGGGGTGTGGAGAGAGGGGAAAGAGGAGAGAGGCGTGTGGTGTGAGGGGGATGAGGAGAGAGGGGGAAAGAGAAGAGGGGGGAGAGGAGAGAGGGTGGAAGAGAAGAGAGGGGGGAAGAGGAGAGAGGGGAAGAAGAGCAGGGGGAAGAGGAGAAAGAGGGGAAGAGGAGAGAGGGGGAAGAGGAAAAGTGGAGGGAAGAGGAGAGAGGGTAGAAGAGGAAGAGGGGGGAAGAGGAGAGAGGGGGAAGAGGAGAGAGGGGTGTGGAGAGAGGGGGAAGAGGAGAGAGAGGGGAAGAGGAGAGAGGGGTGTGGAGAGAGGGGAAGAGGAGAGAGGGGGAAGAGGAAAAGTGGAGGGAAGAGGAGAGAGGGTAGAAGAGGAAGAGGGGGGAAGAGGAGAGAGGGGGAAGAGGAGAGAGGGGTGTGGAGAGAGGGGGAAGAGGAGAGAGAGGGGAAGAGGAGAGAGGGGTGTGGAGAGAGGGGGAAGAGGAGAGAGAGGGGAAGAGGAGAGAAGGGGGATGAGGGGTGGGGAAGTGGGGAGAGGGGGAAGAGGAGAGAGGAGAAAAGAGGAGAGAGGAGAAGAGGGGACAGCGGGAAGCGGAGAGAGGGGGAAGAGGAGAGAAAGGGGAAGAGGAGAGAAGGGGGACGAGGAGAGAGGGGTGGGGAAGTGGCGAGAGGGGGAAGAGTAGAGAGGAGAAAAGAGGAGAGAGGGGGGAAGCGGAGAGAGGGGGAAGAAGAAAGAGTGGTGGAAGAGAAGGGAGAGGTGAGTGGAAGAGGAGAGAGGGGTGGGAAGAGGGAGAAAAGGGGGGGAAAGGAAAGAGTGGTGGAAGAGGATGGGAAGAGGAGAGAGGGAGAGAAAGACAGAAATAGGGAGAGAGGGGAAGAGGAAAGAGTGGTGGAAGAGGAGGGAGAGGTGAGTGGAAGAAGAGAGAGTGGAGGGGAAGAGGAGAGAGTGGAGGGGAAGAGGAGAGAGTGGTGGGGAAGAGGAGAGAGTGGAGGGGAAGAGGGAGAAAAGGGGGGAAGAGGATAGAGGGCTGGGGAAGAGGAGTGGAAGAGAAAAGACTGGTGGGAGAGGAGGGAGAGGTGAGAGGAAGAGGAGAGAGTGGTGGGGAAGAGGGAGAAAGGGGGGAAGAGGAGAGAGGGGTGGGGAAGAGGAGATAATGGAGGGGAAAAGGAAAGAGTGGAGGGGAAGAGCAGAGAGGTGAGGGGAAGAGGGAGAAAACGGGGGAAGAGGAGAGAGTGGAGGGGAAGAGGAGAGAGTGGTGGGGAAGAGGAGAGAGTGGAGGGGAAGAGGGAGAAAAGGGGGGAAGAGGATAGAGGGCTGGGGAAGAGGAGTGGAAGAGAAAAGACTGGTGGGAGAGGACGGAGAGGTGAGAGGAAGAGGAGAGTGGAACGGAAGAAGAGAGAATGGAGGTGAATATGAGAGAATGGAGGGGAAGAGGAGAGAGTGGAGGGGAAGAGAGAGTGGAGGGAAAGATGAGAGAGTGGAGGGAAAGAGGAGAGAGTGGAGGGGAAGAGGAGAGAGTGGAGGGGAAGAGGAGAGAGTGGAGGGGAAAAGGAGAGAGTGGAGGGGAAGAGGAGAGAGTGGAGGGGAAGAGGAGAGAGTGGAGGGGAAGAGGAGAGAGTGGAGGGGAAGAGGAGAGAGTGGAGGTGAAGAGAGAGTGGAGGGAAAGATGAAAGAGTGGAGGGGAAGAGGAGAGAGTGGAGGTGAAGAGAGAGTGGAGGGAAAGAGGAAAGAGTGGAGGGGAAGAGGAGAGAGTGGAGGGGAAGAGGAGAGAGTGGAGGGGAAGAGGAGAGAGTGGAGGGGAAGAGGAGAGAGTGGAGGGGAAGAGGAGGGAGTGGAGGGGAAGAGAGAGTGGAGGGAAAGAGGAAAGAGTGAAGGGGAAGAGGAGAGAGTGGAGGGGAAGAGGAGGGAGTGGAGGGGAAGAGAGAGTGGAGGGAAAGAGGAAAGAGTGGAGGGGAAGAGGAGAGAGTGGAGGGGAAGAGGAGGGAGTGGAGGGGAAGAGGAGGGAGTGGAGGGGAAGAGAGAGTGGAGGGAAAGAGGAAAGAGTGGAGGGGAAGAGGAGATAATGAAGGGGAAGAGGAGAGAGTGGAGGGGAAGAGGAGAGAGGGGTGGGGAAGAGGAGAGAGGGGTGGGGAAGAGGAGAGAGGGGTGGGGAAGAGGAAAGAGTGGTGGAAGAGGAGGGGAAGAGGAGAGAGGGGAGAGAAAGATGAAATATGGAGAGAGGGGGGAAGAGGAGAGAGTGGAGGGGAAGAGGAGAGAGGTGAGAGGTAGAGGAGAGAGGGGTGGGGAAGATGAGAGAGTGGAGGGAAAGAGGAGAGAATGAAGGGGAACAGGAGAGAATGGAGGGGAAGAGCAGAGAGGTGAGAGGAAGAGGAGAGAGGGGTGGGGAAGGGGAAAGAGTGGTGGAAGAGGAGGGGAAGAGAAGAGAGGGGAAGAGGAGAGAGGGGAGAGAAATATGAAAAATGGAGAGAGGAGGAAGAGGAGAGAGTGGAGTGGAAGAGGAGAGAGTGGAGGGGAATGGGAGATAATGGAGGGGGAAGAGGAGAGAGAAAAAAACCTTGAGAGAATTACGTAGAGAGCAATGTGATAGAATGACTCCAGACGAGTCTCTCTGTCTGTCTGTCTGTCTGTCTGTCTGTCTGTCTGTCTGTCTGTCTGTCTGTCTGTCTGTCTGTCTGTCTGTCTGTCTGTCTGTCTGTCTGTCTGTCTGTCTGTCTGTCTGTCTGTCTGTCTGTCTGTCTGTCTGTCTGTCTGTCTGTCTGTCTGTCTGTCTGTCTGTCTGTCTGTCTGTTTGTCTTTTTGATTTCTCATGATTTGGGTCTAATTGTGTTGCTGTCCTGGGGCTCTGTGGGGTCTGTTTGTGTTTGTGAACAGAGCCCCAGGACCAGCTTGCTTAAGGGACTCTTCTCCAAATTCATCTCTCTGTAGGTGATGGCTTTGTTATGCAAGGTTTGTGAACCGCCTCCTTTTAGGTGGTTGTAGAATTTAACGTCTCTTTTCTGGATTTTGATAATTAGCGGGAAGTGGCCAAATTCTGCTCTGCATGCATTATTTGGTGCTTTACGTTGTATACGGAGGATATTTTTGCAGAACTCTGCATGCAGAGTCTCAATTTGGTTTTTGTCCCATTTTGTGAATTCTTTGTTTGTGAGCGGACCCCAGACCTCACAACCATAAAGGGCATTGTGGTCTATAACGGATTCAAGTATTTTTAGCCAGATCCTAATTGGTTTGATGAATTTTATGTTCCTTTTGATGGCATAGAAGGCCATTCTTGCCTTGTCTTTCAGATCGTTCACAGCTTTGTGGAATTTATCTGTGGTGCTGATGTTTAGGCCGAGGTATGTATAGGTTTTTGTGTGCCCTAGGACAATGGTTTCTAGATGGAATTTGTATTTGTGGTCCTGGCAACTGGACCTTTTTTGGAACGCCATTATTTTTGTCTTACAGAGATTTACTGTCAGGACCCAGGTCTGGCAGAATCTTTGCAGATGATCTAGGTGCTGCTGTAGGCCCTCCTTGGTTGGTGACAGAAGCACCAGATACTTAGCCTGTTAGGGCTAGGGGGCAGTATTGACACGGCTGGATAAAAAACATACCCGATTTAATCTGGTTACCACTCCTACCCAGTAACTAGAATATGCATATACTTATTACATATGGATAGAAAACACCGTAAATTTTCTAAAACTGTTTGAATGTTGTCTGTGAGTATAACAGAACTCAAATGGCAGGTCAAAACCTGAGAGATTCCTTTACAGGAAGTGGCCTGTCTGACCATTTCTTGAACTTCTTTTCCATCTCTATCATTTACTAAGGATCTCTGCTCTAACGTGACACTTCCCACGTCGTCCATAGGCGCTCAGAGCCCGGGAAAAAACAGAATGTCGTCAATCCAGCCCCAGGCTGAAACACATTATCGCCTTTCTCAAGTGGCCGATCAAGGGACACTGGGCTTATGCGCGTGACCCCGACCGCCCCCGCCTTTGGGATTTTTTCCTCTGTTTGCCGAAAAGGAGATTCCCTGTCGGAATATTATCGCTTTTCTACGAGAAAAATGTCGTAAAAATTGATTTTAAACAGCGGTTGACATGCTTCGAAGTACGGTAATGGAATATTTAGAATTTTATTGTCACGAATTGCGCCATGCGCGCGACACTTCTTTACTATTTCGGATAGTGTCTGGAACGCACGAACAAAACGCCGCTATTCGGATATAACGATGGATTATTTTGGACCAAACCAACATTTGTTATTGAAGTAGCAGTCCTGGGTGTGCAATCTGACGAAGACAACAAAAGGTAATCAAACTTTTATAATAGTAAATATTATTATGGTGAGTGCTAAACTTGCCGGGTGTCTAAATAGCGAGCCCGTGATGCCTGGGCTATGTACTTAGAATATTGCAAAATGTGCTTTCACCAAAAAGCTATTTTAGAATCGGACATATCGAGTGCATAGAGGAGGTCTGTATCTATAATTCTTAAAATAATTGTTATACTTTTTGTGAACGTTTATCGTGAGTAATTTAGTAAAATGTTAGCGAATTCCCCGGAAGTTTGCGGGGGGTATGCTAGTTCTGAACGTCACATGCTAATGTAAAAAGCTGTTTTTTGATATAAATATGAACTTGATTGAACAAAACATGCATGTATTGTATAACATAATGTCCTAGGGTTGTCATCTGATGAAGATCATCAAAGGTGAGTGCTGCATTTAGCTGTCTTCTGGGTTTTGGTGACATTATATGCTGGCTTGAAAAATGGGTGTCTGATTATTTCTGGCTTGGTACTCTGCTGACATAATCTAATGTTTTGCTTTCGTTGTAAAGCCTTTTTGAAATCGGACAGTGTGGTTAGATTAACGAGAGTCTTGTCTTTAAATGGCTGTAAAATAGTCATATGTTTGAGAAATTGAAGTAATAGGATTTTTAAGGTTTTGAAAATCGCGCCACAGGCTGGCAGTGGCTGTTACGTAGGTGGGACGCAAGCGTCCCACCTAGCCCATAGAGGTTAACAAACAGTAGACATTTGACTTCAGATTCTAGTAGGGTGAGGCCGGTTGCTGCACTCTCTCTCTCTCTCCCTCCCTCTGTGATTCCGTCTGTGTCTTCCTGTATCCTCTGTTGGATGCAAATAGAGCCGGAATGGAGATCCTGTCTGCTTAACAGGAACCGACTGGGGGGCTGATGGGTAATAATGCCTGCCTTTTCGTCGAGAGATTAAACACAGGAAGCAGGAAGTAAGACAGACAGGAGAATTGCGGGAAGCATAGAAGGATGAAGAGGAGGGAAGGAGAGAGGTAAGAAGGAGGAGAAGAAGGAAAAGGGAAGGAGAGAGGTTATGAGGAGGAGGAGTAAGGAAGGAGAGAGAGAAGGAGAGAGGGAAGGAGGAGGAGGAAAGATGAGTAGGGAAGGGGAGACAGGAGGAGTAGGGAAGATGAGAAGGTAAGGAGAGAGAGAGAGAGAGGAGGAGGAGGGAAGGAGAGAGAGGAGGAGTAGGGAAGCTGAGTAGGGAAGGAGAGAGGAAGAGGAGGGAAGGAGAGAGAGAGGAAGAGGAGGGAAGGAGAGAGAGAGGAGGAGGAGGGAAGGAGAGAGAGAGGAGGAGGAGGGAAGGAGAGAGAGAGGAGGAGGAGGGAAGGAGAGAGAGAGGAGGAGGAGGGAAGGAGAGAGAGAAGAGGAGTAGGGAAGGAGAGAGAGAAGGGAAGGAGAGAGAGAAGAGGAGGAGGGAAGGAGAGAGGGAACCAGTCAGTACAGGGGGAAGATGTTGATAAAACACTGGGGCTTAGTCTCTGGGTTTCCTTTTGGGTTAGGGACGGGAAGAGAAGAGTATTGCTCTTTACTTCATTGGGAAGGAAAGAGTATTGCTTATTATTGTAGATCAATAGCATTCTACCGAACTGACTTCACAGTCTGGTTTCCCTTAAAGACAGTGACACCGCGTTTTAATTGATAACGTGACAGCTGGGCATTTCTCTGCTTTCATGCTAATTTTATCCCTTGTGAATGTCCAGGGAGCTGTGGGCTATTACAGTAAAGTCGGTCAGAGCAGAACAGAGACAGCTAGCGCTTCACGTTCCTCTGGTTCATCAGTCTCTCACTGTAAAGCAGTCACTATGGTGTGAACATACAGGCTGGTTTGAAAACCAGGCAGGCAGCCATTCAGAGAGCCAGACACAGCCAGGACTTGTCCCAGTGGGGTTCTCCCCAAGGCAGTCCCAATCCCAGACCATGACTAAATCTGTGTGTGTGTGTGTGTGTGTGTGTGTGTGTGTGTGTGTGTGTGTGTGTGTGTGGTGTGTGTGTGTGTGTGTGTGTGTGTGTGTGTGTGTGTGTGCCACAATACTCCAGTGACAAACTAAAAATAGAACTCTCTCGCTCTCTCGCTCTCCCCCTTCCTCTCTCTCGCTCTCCCCCTTCCTCTCTCTCGCTCTCCCCCTTCATCTCTCTCCCCTCCATGTCACTCTATATCCCTAACTTCTCTCTTAAACTAACCCTCTCTCTACCCCTCCCTGTCCTCTCCATCCTCACCCCTCTCTCTACCCCTCCCTGTCCTCTCCATCCTCACCCCTCTCTCTACCCCTCCCTGTCCTCTCCATCCTCACCCCTCTCTCTACCCCTCCCTGTCCTCTCCATCCTCACCCCTCTCTCTACCCCTCCCTGTCCTCTCCATCCTCACCCCTCTCTCTACCCCTCCCTGTCCTCTCCATCCTCACCCCTCTCTCTACCCCTCCCTGTCCTCTCCATCCTCACCCCTCTCTCTACCCCTCCCTGTCCTCTCCACCCTCACCCCTCTCTCTACCCCTCCCTGTCCTCTCCATCCTCACCCCTCTCTCTACCCCTCCCTGTCCTCTCCACCCTCACCCCTCTCTCTACCCCTCCCTGTCCTCTCCACCCTCACCCCTCTCTCTACCTCTCCCTGTCCTCTCCACCCTCACCCCTCTCTCTACCCCTCCCTGTCCTCTCCACCCTCACCCCTCTCTCTACCCCTCCCTGTCCTCTCCACCCTCACCCCTCTCTCTACCCCTCCCTGTCCTCTCCACCCTCACCCCTCTCTCTACCCCTCCCTGTCCTCTCCATCCTCACCCCTCTCTCTACCCCTCCCTGTCCTCTCCATCCTCACCCCTCTCTCTACCCCTCCCTGTCCTCTCCATCCTCACCCCTCTCTCTACCCCTCCCTGTCCTCTCCATCCTCACCCCTCTCTCTACCCCTCCCTGTCCTCTCCATCCTCCCCCCTCTCTCTACCCCTCCCTGTCCTCTCCACCCTCACCCCTCTCTCTACCCCTCCCTGTCCTCTCCACCCTCACCCCTCTCTCTACCCCTCCCTGTCCTCTCCATCCTCCCCCCTCTCTCTACCCCTCCCTGTCCTCTCCACCCTCACCCCTCTCTCTACCCCTCCCTGTCCTCTCCATCCTCACCCCTCTCTCTACCCCTCCCTGTCCTCTCCATCCTCACCCCTCTGTCTACCCCTCCCTGTCCTCTCCATCCTCACCCCTCTCTCTACCCCTCCCTGTCCTCTCCATCCTCACCCCTCTCTCTACCCCTCCCTGTCCTCTCCATCCTCACCCTTCTCTCTACCCCTCCCTGTCCTCTCAATCCTCACCCCTCTCTCTACCCCTCCCTGTCCTCTCCATCCTCACCCCTCTCTCTACCCCTCCCTGTCCTCTCCATCCTCACCCCTCTCTCTACCCCTCCCTGTCCTCTCCACCCTCACCCCTCTCTCTACCCCTCCCTGTCCTCTCCATCCTCACCCCTCTCTCTACCCCTCCCTGTCCACTCCACCCTCACCCCTCTCTCTACCCCTCCCTGTCCTCTCCACCCTCACCCCTCTCTCTACCTCTCCCTGTCCTCTCCACCCTCACCCCTCTCTCTACCCCTCCCTGTCCTCTCCACCCTCACCCCTCTCTCTACCCCTCCCTGTCCTCTCCACCCTCACCCCTCTCTCTACCCCTCCCTGTCCTCTCCACCCTCACCCCTCTCTCTACCCCTCCCTGTCCTCTCCATCCTCACCCCTCTCTCTACCCCTCCCTGTCCTCTCCATCCTCACCCCTCTCTCTACCCCTCCCTGTCCTCTCCACCCTCACCCCTCTCTCTACCCCTCCCTGTCCTCTCCACCCTCACCCCTCTCTCTACCCCTCCCTGTCCTCTCCACCCTCACCCCTCTCTCTACCCCTCCCTGTCCTCTCCACCCTCACCCCTCTCTCTACCCCTCCCTGTCCTCTCCATCCTCACCCCTCTCTCTACCCCTCCCTGTCCTCTATATCTCACAAGAGAAGTGGATTAAATCATACTGCAGCACCACGTCATACATAGTAGTTGTTATGGTCCGACACTACATTGTACTTCAGATATGAAAACAGACTGACCAATAGCAGATTATCACATCCTAATCCACATAATCCACTTCAGAAAATGGAGGAGAAACTGGTAACATGGGAAAACATCATTCCTGAATATCATTCAAATCTCTCCCAGCCTATAGTCATCAAACTGAGAGCCAGTCTTCCCAAAACCCAAACCCAATCTGTAATTCAGTAATCCAGTACACAACATATCTACAGCTCCACTGCCTCCTTCACTCATTTAGACTCAGTCAGCCCTCTGTCTGTTTTACAACTTTAAATGAACATTCATTTAATTAACTTGCTTAATCCAAGCACCCTTGTTGAGCTTCCATTAGGCAGGAACCGATAAACACACAGACAGGCAAACACAATACAGAAACTCACAACACTACACTAGGGGAATGTCTCACTTTAGACTCCAGACCGTTGTTAACACACACATCAATGTTTTAGACAAAAGCGTGAAAACACTTTGCCCTGTTTTAACACACAGAGAAACACATACGGTATTTGACATGACACTCACTCAATCTAGCCCAAGGTTTCTTAAAGAGAGGATGAAGAAAGACTGGTCTGTACCTTTGCTTTTAGCTAGGGGAGGAGGAGAGAAGAGGTTGTGTATCCACAGTGGAGGAAGAGGAGGAAGAGGAGGAGAGAAAACCAACAGTGAATAGTTTGACGTGGAAGAGTGCTTGATGAGTACAAAACATACATTAATATATTTATATTAATAAAATCAACACACAGTAGCAACTTGGCAGTGTAGTATAATCAGACCACACTACAGACCACACAGTCCTTCACACAGTACACACACACACACACACACACACACACACACACACACACATCATGCTGTACACTAGGTTTAAGATAAAGTCTGCATGTGGAAAAACAAATATTTCAGTCAGTATGCACCTTAGATGGCAAATTCTTCATCTTTTGTTATTGTTAATGTAACACTGTAACATGATGAAACACTGTAACGCTGAAGTAACACTGTAACACTGATGTAACATTGATGTAACACTGTAACACTGATGTAACACTGTAACATTGATGTAACACTAACATTGATGTAACACTGTAACGTTGATGTAACATTGATGTACTGCAACACTGTAACATTGATGTAACACTGTAACATTGATGTAACAGTGATGTAACATTGATGTACTGTAACACTAACATTGGTGTACTGTAACACTGTAACATTGATGTAACATTGATGTACTGTAACATTGATGTAACATTGATGTACTGTAACACTAACATTGATGGAACATTGATGGAACACTAACATTGATGTAACATTGACGTAACACTAACATTGCTGTAACATTGATGTAACATTGATGGAACGCTGTAACATTGATGTAACATTGCTGTAACATTGATGGAACATTGATGGAACATTGATGGAACGCTGTAATGTTGATGTAACACTGTAACATTGATGGAACACTAACATTGATGTAACACTGTAACATTGATGGAACACTGTAACATTGATGTAACATTGATGTACTGTAACACTGTAACACTGATGTAACATTGATGTAACAGTGAGCATTAAAAGTCGTGCTATAAATTCTCAGACAACCCAAAGATTCCTTGATGCCCTTCCAGACTGCCTCTGCCTACCCAAGGACGTCAGAGGACAAAAATCAGTTAACCACCTAACCGAGGAACTCAATTTAACCTGTTAGGGCTAGGGGGCAGCATTGACACGGCTGGATAAAAAACATACCCGATTTAATCTGGTTACCACTCCTACTCAGTAACTAGAATATGCATATACTTATTACATATGGATAGAAAACACCCTAAATTTTCTAAAACTGTTTGAATGGTGTCTGTGAGTATAACAGAACTCAAATGGCAGGTCAAAACCTGAGAGATTCCTTTACAGGAAGTGGCCTGTCTGACCATTTCTGGAACTTCTTTGCCATCTCTATCATTTACTAAGGATCTCTGCTCTAACGTGACACTTCCCACGTCGTCCATAGGCTCTCAGAGCCCGGGAAAAAAGAGAATGTCGTCAGTCCAGCCCCAGGCTGAAACACATTATCGCCTTTCTCAAGTGGCCCATCAAGAGACACTAGCTTATGCGCGTGACCCCGACCGCCCCCGCCTTTGGGATTTTTTCCTCTGTTTGCCGAAAAGGAGATTCCCTGTCGGAATTTTATCGCTTTTCTACGAGAAAAATGACGTAAAAATTGATTTTAAACAGCGGTTGACATGCTTCGACGTACGGCAATTGAATACTTTGAATTTTATTGTCAGGAATTGCGCCAAGCGCGCGACACTTCTTTACTATTTCGGATAGTGTCTGGAACGCACGAACAAAACGCCGCTATTCGGATATAACGATGGATTATTTTGGACCAAACCAACATTTGTTATTGAAGTAGACGTCCTGGGTGTGCATTCTGACGAAGACAACAAAAGGTAATGACATTTTTATAATAGTAAATATGATTATGGTGAGTGCTAAACTTGCCGGGTGTCTAAATAGCGAGCCCGTGATGCCTGGGCTATATACTTAGAATATTGCAAAATGTGCTTTCACCAAAAAGCTATTTTAAAATCGGACATATCGAGTGCATAGAGGAGGTCTGTATCTATAATTCTTAAAATAATTGTTATGCTTTTTGTGAACGTTTATCGTGAGTAATTTAGTAAAATGTTAGCGAATTCCCCGTAAGTTTGCGGGGGGTATGCTAGTTCTGAACGTCACATGCTAATGTAAAAAGCTGTTTTTTGATATAAATATGAACTTGATTGAACAAAACATGCATGTATTGTATAACATAATGTCCTAGGGTTGTCATCTGATGAAGATCATCAAAGGTGAGTGCTGCATTTAGCTGTCTTCTGGGTTTTGGTGACATTATATGCTGGCTTGAAAAATGGGTGTCTGATTATTTCTGGCTTGGTACTCTGCTGACATAATCTAATGTTTTGCTTTCGTTGTAAAGCCTTTTTGAAATCGGACAGTGTGGTTAGATTAACGAGAGTCTTATCTTTAAATGGCTGTAAAATAGTCATATGTTTGAGAAATTGAAGTAATAGGATTTTGAAGATTTTGAAAATCGCGCCACAGGCTGGCAGTGGATGTTACGTAGGTGGGACGAATTCGTCCCGCCGGTCCCATAGAGGTTAACCTTGCGCAATACCCTAGATGCAGTTGCACCCCTAAAAACTAAAAACATCTGTCATAAGAAACTAGCTCCCTGGTATACAGAAAATACACGAGCTCTGAAGCAAGCTTCCAGAAAATTGGAACGGAAATGGGGCCACACCAAACTGGAAGTCTTCCGACTAGCTTGGAAAGACAGTACCGTGCAGTATCGAAGAGCCCTTACTGCTGCTCGATCATCCTATTTTTCCAACTTAATTGAGGAAAATAAGAACAATCCGAAATTTCTTTTTGATACTGTCGCAAAGCTAACTAAAAAGCAGCCTTCGCAAATGGAGGATGGCTTTCACTTCAGCAGTAATAAATTTATGAACTTTGAGGAAAAGATCATGATCATTAGAAAGCAAATTACAGACTCCTCTTTAAATCTGGGTATTCCTCCAAAGCTCCATTGTCCTGAGTCTGCACAACTCTGCCAGGACCTAGGATCAAGGGAGATACTAAAGTGTTTTAGTACTATATCTCTTGACGCAATGATGAAAATAATCATGGCCTCCAAACCCTCAAGCTGCATACTGGACCCTATTCCAACTAAACTACTGAAAGAGCTGCTTCCTGTGCTTGGCCCTCCTATGTTGAACATAATAAACGGCTCTCTATCCACCGGATGTGTACCAAGCTCACTAAAAGTGGCAGTAATAAAGCCTCTCTTGACAAAGCCGAATCTTGATCCAGAAATTATAAAAAACTATCGGCCTATATCGAATCTTCCATTCCTCTCAAAAATTTTAGAAAAAGCTGTTGCACAGCAACTCACTGCCTTCCTGAAGACAAACAATCTATACGAAACGCTTCAGTCTGGTTTTAGACCCCATCATAGCACTGAGACTGCACTTGTGAAGGTGGTAAATGACCTTTTAATGACGTCAGACCGAGGCTCTGCATCTGTCCTCGTGCTCCTAGATCTTAGTGCCGCTTTTGATACCATCGATCATCACATTCTTTTGGAGAGATTGGAAACCCAAATTGGTCTACATGGACAAGTTCTGGCCTGGTTTAGATCTTATCTGTCGGAAAGATATCAGTTTGTCTCTGTGAATGGTTTGTCCTCTGACAAATCAATTGTAAATTTCGGTGTTCCTCAAGGTTCCGTTTTAGGACCACTATTGTTTTCACTATATATTTTACCTCTTGGGGATGTCATTCGAAAACATAATGTTAAATTTCACTGCTATGCGGACGACACACAGCTGTACATTTCAATGAAACATGGTGAAGCCCCAAAATTGCCCTCGCTAGAAGCCTGTGTTTCAGACATAAAGAAGTGGATGGCTGCAAACTTTCTACTTTTAAACTCGGACAAAACAGAGATGCTTGTTCTAGGTCCCAAGAAACAAAGAGATCTTCTGTTGAATCTGACAATTAATCTGGATGGTTGTACAGTCGTCTCAAATAAAACTGTGAAGGACCTCGGCGTTACTCTGGACCCTGATCTCTCTTTTGAAGAACATATCAAGACTGTTTCAAGGACAGCTTTTTTCCATCTACGTAACATTGCAAAAATCAGAAATTTTCTGTCCAAAAATGACGCAGAAAAATTTATCCATGCTTTTGTTACTTCTAGGCTGGACTACTGCAATGCTCTACTTTCCGGCTACCCGGATAAAGCACTAAATAAACTTCAGTTAGTGCTAAATACGGCTGCTAGAATCCTGACTAGAACCAAAAAATGTGATCATATTACTCCAGTGCTAGCCTCCCTACACTGGCTTCCTGTTAAGGCAAGGGCTGATTTCAAGGTTTTACTGCTAACCTACAAAGCATTACATGGGCTTGCTCCTGCCTATCTTTCCGATTTGGTCCTGCCGTACATACCTACACGTACGCTACGGTCACAAGACGCAGGCCTCCTAATTGTCCCTAGAATTTCTAAGCAAACGGCTGGAGGTAGGGCTTTCTCCTATAGAGCTCCATTTTTATGGAATGGTCTGCCTACCAATGTGAGAGACGCAGACTCAGTCTCAACCTTTAAGTCTTTACTGAAGACTTATCTCTTCAGTAGGTCCTATGATTAAGTATAGTCTGGCCCAGGAGTGTGAAGGTGAACGGAAAGGCTGGAGCAACGAACCGCCCTTGCTGTCTCTGCCTTGCCGGTTCCCCTCTTTCCACTGGGATTCTCTGCCTCTAACCCTTTTACAGGGGCTGAGTCACTGGCCTACTGGTGTTCTTCCATGCCGTCCATGGGAGGGGTGCGTCACTTGAGTGGGTTGAGTCACTGACGTGGTCTTCCTGTCTGGGTTGGCGCCCCCCCCCCCTTGGGTTGTGCCATGGCGGAGATCGTTATGGGCTATACTCGGCCTTGTCTTAGGACGGTAAGTTGGTGGTTGGAGACATCCCTCTAGTGGTGTGGGGGCTGTGCTTTGGCAAAGTGGTTGGGGTTATATCCTGCCTGTTTGGCCCTGTCCGGGGGTATCATCGGATGGGGCCACAGTGTCTTCTGATCCCTCCTGTCTCAGCCTCCAGTATTTATGCTGCAGTAGTTTATGTGTCGGGGGGCTAGGGTCAGTCTGTTACATCTGGAGTATTTCTCTTGTCTTATCCGGTGTCCTGTGTGTATTTAAATATGCTCTCTCTAATTCTCTCTTTCTCTCTTTCTGTCTTTCGCTCGGAGGACCTGAGCCCTAGGACCATGCCTCAGGACTACCTGGTATGATGACTCCTTGCTGTCCCCAGTCCACCTGGCCGTGCTGCTGCTCCAGTTTCAACTGTTCTGCCTGCGGCTATGGAACCCTGACCTGTTCACCGGACGTGCTTGTTGCACCCTCGACAACTACTATGATTATTATTATTTGACCATGCTGGTCATTTATGAACATTTTAACATTTTAACATTTTGACCATGTTCTGTTATAATATCCACCCTGCACAGCCAGAAGAGGACTGGCCACCCCTCATAGCCTGGTTCCTCTCTAGGTTTCTTCCTAGGTTTTTGGCCTTTCTAGGGAGTTTTTCCTAGGGAGTTTTTCCTAGCCACCGTGCTTCTTTCACATGCTTTGCTTGCTGTTTGGGGTTTTAGGCTGGGTTTCTGTACAGCACTTTGAGAATATCAGCTGATGTACGAAGGGCTATATAAAAATAAATTTGATTTGATTGATTTGATGTAACATTGATGTACTGCAACACTGTAACACTGATGTAACACTGTAACATTGATGTAACATTGATGTACTGTAACACTGTAACATTTATGTAACACTGTAATGTTGATGTAACATTGATGTACTGTAACACTAACATTGATGTGACATTGATGCACTGTAACATTGATGTACTGTAACACTAACATTGGTGTACTGTAACACTGTAACATTGATGTAACATTGATGTACTGTAACACTGTAACATTGATGTAACATTGATGTACTGTAACACTAACATTGATGGAACATTGATGGAACATTGATTGAACACTGTAACATTGATGTAACATTGACGTAACACTAACATTGCTGTAACATTGATGGAACATTGATGTAACGCTGTAACATTGATGTAACATTGACGTAACACTAACATTGCTGTAACATTGATGGAACATTGATGGAACATTGTAACATTGATGGAACACTGTAACATTGATGGAACACTGTAACATTGATGGAACACTGTAACATTGATGGAACACTGTAACATTGATGGAACATTGATGGAACATTGATGGAGCATTTATGGAACATTGATGGAACACTGTAACATTGATGGAACATTGATGGAACATTGATGGAACATTGATGGAACACTGTAACATTGATGGAACATTGATGGAACACTAACATTGATGGAACACTGTAACATTGATGGAACACTAATTTGCATGTAGCACTGTAACATTGATGGAACATTGATGGAACATTGAAGGAACACTAACATTGATGGAACACTGTAACATTGATGTAACGCTGTAACATTGATGGAACATTGATGGAACACTGTAACATTGATTTAACGCTGTAACATTGAAGTGATGGTGTAACATTGTTATTAACATCACATATAGTGGAAAATTTGCATTTGTCATCTGAAGAGAACATCTTCGAAACATCACAAAAAACACACAACCACGCTGAAACAAATGATGGTGAGAAAAGAAGAGAGAGGCCTACCTTGCTCCGCCATCATCATATGTGAAAATCCTTTAGGGAACGATTGAATAAGAGAAAGATAGAGAAAAAAGAAAGAGAAAACACTTCAGAACCTATTTTTCAATACACTGTAGGTACAGTATTGTGATGGCCCATATTTTCCCATGAGAGAGAGTATAGCATTTATTTAACCTGGCAAGTCAGTTAAGAACAAATTCTTATTTACAATGACAGTCTACCCCAGCCAAACCCTATCCCGGACGACGCTGGGCCAATTGTGCACCGCCCTATGGGACTCCCAAACACAGCCGATTGTGATACAGCCTGGAATCAAACCAGGGTCTGTGGTGAGATTCAGTGCCTTAGGCCTCTACACCACTCGGGAGCCCTGACAGACAAACAAGCTTCCCACAGCTTATGTAGCATTCTGAAATAGCTGAACTTAAGAAGTAGCTATGTAGTAGGACAGACACATCTTTGTAGGAGTACTTAGGTTATAACAACACGACTGCCAAAAACTATCTTCCATCCTAAAATTAGTACCATGTACAGATATATGTAGGATCTTCGTTTGATTGACAACGGCAATGCAGGAAATAAAATAAAAAATGTCTAGTGTATTAGAGATTTAAAAAGGGTTCTGAAGTTTGCAAGTTCCACTTAAATATTTCAGACTTGATTTATCAACCCATACAAAAATGTCCATTAATAATAATCCATAAAATAATTCACATGTCCTGTTTCTCAGGGATAATTTTCCTGCTGTAGCAAACTGGCTCAAATTAAGATCCTACATTTGTATATAACAAGTGTTCAATGATTTTTACTTATATTTCTAAGAGGAGATGGTTTTCCTCTGAAAAGTTACCTGGAATATTGTCGTTGACCTCTGGAAGAAGAAGCAAAAGAACAAAGAAGAAAAGAAAGAGTTGCATCATTAGAATCCCTCTTATTACATTGGCATGGAGTCTATCATGTACACCTAACACACCTGACACACCTGACACCTAACACACCTGACACCTAACACACCTGACACCTAACACACCTGACACTTAACACACCTGACACCTAACACACCTGACACCTAACACACCTGACACACCTGAAACCTAACACACCTGACACCTAACACACCTGACACCTAACACACCTGACACACCTGACACCTAACACACCTGACACCTAACACACCTGACACCTAACACACCTGACACCTAACACACCTGACACCTAACACACCTGACACCTAACACACCTGACACACCTGACACCTAACACACCTGACACCTAACACACCTGACACCTAAGACACCTGACACCTAACACACCTGACACGTAACACACCTGACACCTAACACACCTGACACCTAACACACCTGACACACCTGAAATCTAACACACCTGACACCTAACACACCTGACACCTAACACACCTGACACCTAACACACCTGACACATAACACACCTAACACACCTGAAACCTAACACACCTGACACCTAACACACCTGACACACGTGAAACCTAACACACCTGACACCTAACACACCTGACACCTAACACACCTGACACCTAACACACCTGACACTTAACACACCTGACACCTAACACACCTGACACCTAACACACCTGACACACCTGAAATCTAACACACCTGACACCTAACACACCTGACACCTAACACACCTGACACCTAACACACCTGACACACCTGAAACCTAACACACCTGACACCTAACACACCTGACACACGTGAAACCTAACACACCTGACACCTAACACACCTGACACCTGACACAACTGACACTTAACATACCTGACACCTAACACACCTGACACCTAACACACCTGAAAATTAACACACCTGACACCTAACACACCTGACACCTAACACACCTGACACCTAACACACCTGACACCTAACACACCTGACACACCTGAAATCTAACACACCTGACACCTAACACACCTGACACCTAAGACACCTGACACCTAACACACCTGCCACTTAACATACCTGACACCTAACACACCTGACACACCTGACACACCTGAAATCTAACACACCTGACACCTAACACACCTGACACCTAAGACACCTGACACCTAACACACCTGACACGTAACACACCTGACACCTAACACACCTGACACCTAACACACCTGACACACCTGAAATCTAACACACCTGACACCTAACACACCTGACATCTAACACACCTGACACCTAACACACCTGACACACCTGAAACCTAACACACCTGACACCTAACACACCTGACACACGTGAAACCTAACACACCTGACACCTAACACACCTGACACCTAACACACCTGACACCTAACACACCTGACACTTAACACACCTGACACCTAACACACCTGACACCTAACACACCTGACACACCTGACACCTAACACACCTGACACCTAACACACCTGACACCTAACACACCTGACACCTAACACACCTGACACACCTGAAACCTAACACACCTGACACCTAACACACCTGACACACGTGAAACCTAACACACCTGACACCTAACACACCTGACACCTGACACACCTGACACTTAACACACCTGACACCTAACACACCTGACACCTAACACACCTGAAAACTAACACACCTGACACCTAACACACCTGACACCTAACACACCTGACAGCTAACACACCTGACACACCTGAAATCTAACACACCTGACACCTAACACACCTGACACCTAAGACACCTGACACCTAACACACCTGAAACCTAACACACCTGACACCTAACACACCTGACACACCTGAAATCTAACACACCTGACACCTAACACAACTGACACCTAACACACCTGACACAGCTGAAACCTAACACACCTGACACCTAACACACCTGACACCTAACACACCTGACACCTAACACACCTGACACACCTGAAACCTAACACACCTGACACCTAACACACCTGACACACGTGAAACCTAACACACCTGACACCTAACACACCTGACACCTAACACACCTGACACCTAACACACCTGACACACCTGAAGTCTAACACACCTGACACCTAACACACCTGACACCTAACACACCTGACACCTAACACACCTGACACCTAACACACCTGACACACCTGAAACCTAACACACCTGACACCTAACACACCTGACACACGTGAACCTAACACACCTGACACCTAACACACCTGACACCTGACACACCTGACACTTAACACACCTGACACCTAACACACCTGACACCTAACACACCTGAAAATTAACACACCTGACACCTAACACACCTGACACCTAACACACCTGACACACCTGAAATCTAACACACCTGACACCTAACACACCTGACACCTAAGACACCTGACACCTAACACACCTGACACTTAACACACCTGACACCTAACACACCTGACACACCTGAAATCTAACACACCTGACACCTAACACACCTGACACCTAAGACACCTGACACCTAACACACCTGACACCTAACACACCTGACACGTAACACACCTGACACCTAACACACCTGACACCTAACACACCTGACACACCTGAAATCTAACACACCTGACACCTAACACACCTGACACCTAACACACCTGACACCTAACACACCTGACACACCTGAAACCTAACACACCTGACACCTAACACACCTGACACACGTGAAACCTAACACACCTGACACCTAACACACCTGACACCTAACACACCTGACACACCTGACACCTAACACACCTGACACTTAACACACCTGACACCTAACACACCTGACACCTAACACACCTGACACACCTGAAATCTAACACACCTGACACCTAACACACCTGACACACCTGAAACCTAACACACCTGACACCTAACACACCTGACACACGTGAAACCTAACACACCTGACACCTAACACACCTGACACCTGACACACCTGACACTTAACACACCTGACACCTAACACACCTGACACCTAACACACCTGAAAACTAACACACCTGACACCTAACACACCTGACACCTAACACACCTGACACCTAACACACCTGACACACCTGAAATCTAACACACCTGACACCTAACACACCTGACACCTAAGACACCTGACACCTAACACACCTGACACTTAACACACCTGACACCTAACACACCTGACACCTAACGCACCTGACACCTAAGACACCTGACACCTAACACACCTGACACTTAACACACCTGACACCTAACACACCTGACACCTAACACACCTGACACACCTGAAATCTAACACACCTGACACCTAACACACCTGACACCTAACACACCTGACACACCTGAAACCTAACACACCTGACACCTAACACACCTGACACCTAACACACCTGACACCTAACACACCTGACACACCTGAAACCTAACACACCTGACACCTAACACACCTGACACACGTGAAACCTAACACACCTGACACCTAACACACCTGACACCTAACACACCTGACACCTAACACACCTGACACTTAACACACCTGACACCTAACACACCTGACACACCTGAAATCTAACACACCTGACACCTAACACACCTGACACCTAACACACCTGACACACCTGAAACCTAACACACCTGACACCTAACACACCTGACACACGTGAAACCTAACACACCTGACACCTAACACACCTGACACCTAACACACCTGACACCTGACACACCTGACACTTAACACACCTGACACCTAACACACCTGACACCTAACACACCTGAAAACTAACACACCTGACACCTAACACACCTGACACACCTGAAACTCTAACACACCTGACACCTAACACACCTGACACCTAACACACCTGACACCTAACACACCTGACACACCTGAAACCTAACACACCTGACACCTAACACACCTGACACACGTGAAACCTAACACACCTGACACCTAACACACCTGACACCTAACACACCTGACACCTAACACACCTGACACTTAACACACCTGACACCTAACACACCTGACACCTAACACACCTGACACACCTGAAATCTAACACACCTGACACACCTGAAATCTAACACACCTGACACCTAACACACCTGACACCTAACACACCTGACACCTAACACACCTGACACCTAACACACCTGACACACCTGAAACCTAACACACCTGACACCTAACACAGCTGACACACGTGAAACCTAACACACCTGACACCTAACACACCTGACACCTGACACACCTGACACTTAACACACCTGACACCTAACACACCTGACACCTAACACACCTGAAAACTAACATACCTGACACCTAACACACCTGACACCTAACACACCTGACACCTAACACACCTGACACACCTGAAATCTAACACACCTGACACCTAACACACCTGACACCTAAGACACCTGACACCTAACACACCTGACACTTAACACACCTGACACCTAACACACCTGACACCTAACACACCTGACACACCTGAAATCTAACACACCTGACACCTAACACACCTGACACACCTGAAACCTAACACACCTGACACCTAACACACCTGACACCTAACACACCTGACACCTAACACACCTGACACACCTGAAACCTAACACACCTGACACCTAACACACCTGACACACGTGAAACCTAACACACCTGACACCTAACACACCTGACACCTAACACACCTGACACCTAACACACCTGACACTTAACACACCTGACACCTAACACACCTGACACCTAACACACCTGACACACCTGAAATCTAACACACCTGACACCTAACACACCTGACACCTAACACACCTGACACCTAACACACCTGACACACCTGAAACCTAACACACCTGACACCTAACACACCTGACACACGTGAAACCTAACACACCTGACACCTAATACACCTGACACCTGACACACCTGACACTTAACATACCTGACACCTAACACACCTGACACCTAACACACCTGAAAATTAACACACCTGACACCTAACACACCTGACACCTAACACACCTGACACACCTGAAATCTAACACACCTGACACCTAACACACCTGACACCTAAGACACCTGACACGTAACACACCTGACACTTAACACACCTGACACACCTGACACACCTGACACACCTGACACACCTGAAATCTAACACACCTGACACCTAACACACCTGACACCTAAGACACCTGACACCTAACACACCTGACACCTAACACACCTGACACACCTGAAATCTAACACACCTGACACCTAACACACCTGACACCTAACACACCTGACACCTAACACACCTGACACACCTGAAACCTAACACACCTGACACCTAACACACCTGACACACGTGAAACCTAACACACCTGACACCTAACACACCTGACACCTAACACACCTGACACCTAACACACCTGACACCTAACACACCTGACACTTAACACACCTGACACTTAACACACCTGACACCTAACACACCTGACACCTAACACACCTGACACACCTGAAATCTAACACACCTGACACCTAACACACCTGACACCTAACACACCTGACACACCTGAAACCTAACACACCTGACACCTAACACACCTGACACACGTGAAACCTAACACACCTGACACCTAACACACCTGACACCTGACACACCTGACACTTAACACACCTGACACCTAACACACCTGACACCTAACACACCTGAAAACTAACACACCTGACACCTAACACACCTGACACCTAACACACCTGACACTTAACATACCTGACACCTAACACACCTGACACACCTGACACACCTGAAACACCTGAAATCTAACACACCTGACACCTAACACACCTGACACCTAAGACACCTGACACCTAACACACCTGACACGTAACACACCTGACACCTAACACACCTGACACCTAACACACCTGACACACCTGAAATCTAACACACCTGACACCTAACACACCTGACACCTAACACACCTGACACACCTGAAACCTAACACACCTGACACCTAACACACCTGACACACGTGAAACCTAACACACCTGACACCTAACACACCTGAGACCTAACACACCTGACACCTAACACACCTGACACTTAACACACCTGACACCTAACACACCTGACACCTAACACACCTGACACACCTGAAATCTAACATACCTGACACCTAACACACCTGACACCTAACAAACCTGACACCTAACACACCTGACACCTAACACACCTGACACACCTGAAACCTAACACACCTGAAACCTAACACACCTGACACACGTGAAACCTAACACACCTGACACCTAACACACCTGACACCTGACACACCTGACACTTAACACACCTGACACCTAACACACCTGACACCTAACACACCTGAAAACTAACACACCTGACACCTAACACACCTGACACCTAACACACCTGACAGCTAACACACCTGACACACCTGAAATCTAACACACCTGACACCTAACACACCTGACACCTAAGACACCTGACACCTAACACACCTGACACCTAACACACCTGACACCTAACACACCTGACACACCTGAAACCTAACACACCTGACACCTAACACACCTGACACCTAACACACCTGACACACCTAAAACCTAACACACCTGACACCTAACACACCTGACACACGTGAAACCTAACACACCTGACACCTAACACACCTGACACCTAACACACCTGACACCTAACACACCTGACACACCTGAAGTCTAACACACCTGACACCTAACACACCTGACACCTAACACACCTGACACCTAACACACCTGACACACCTGAAACCTAACACACCTGACACCTAACACACCTGACACACGTGAAACCTAACACACCTGACACCTAACACACCTGACACCTGACACCTAACACACCTGACACACCTGAAACCTACCACACCTGAAACCTAACACACCTGACACACGTGAAACCTAACACACCTGACACCTAACACACCTGACACCTAACACACCTGAAAACTAACACAACTGACACCTAACACACCTGACACCTAACACACCTGACAGCTAACACACCTGACACACCTGACATCTAACACACCTGACACCTAACACACCTGACACCTAAGACACCTGACACCTAACACACCTGACACCTAACACACCTGACACCTAACACACCTGACACACCTGAAATCTAACACACCTGACACCTAACACAACTGACACCTAACACACCTGACACACCTGAAACCTAACACACCTGACACCTAACACACCTGACACCTAACACACCTGACACACCTAAAACCTAACACACCTGACACCTAACACACCTGACACACGTGAAACCTAACACACCTGACACCTAACACACCTGACACCTAACACACCTGACACCTAACACACCTGCCACACCTGAAGTCTAACACACCTGACACCTAACACACCTGACACCTAACACACCTGACACCTAACACACCTGACACCTAACACACCTGACACACCTGAAACCTAACACACCTGACACCTAACACACCTGACACACGTGAAACCTAACACACCTGACACCTAACACACCTGACACCTGACACACCTGACACTTAACACACCTGACACCTAACACACCTGACACCTAACACACCTGAAAATTAACACACCTGACACCTAACACACCTGACACCTAACACACCTGACACCTAACACACCTGACACACCTGACACACCTGAAATCTAACACACCTGACACCTAACACACCTGACACCTAAGACACCTGACACCTAACACACCTGACACTTAACACACCTGACACCTAACACACCTGACACACCTGACACACCTGAAATCTAACACACCTGACACCTAACACACCTGACACCTAAGACACCTGACACCTAACACACCTGACACGTAACACACCTGACACCTAACACACCTGACACCTAACACACCTGACACACCTGAAATCTAACACACCTGACACCTAACACACCTGACATCTAACACACCTGACACCTAACACACCTGACACACCTGAAACCTAACACACCTGACACCTAACACACCTGACACATGTGAAACCTAACACACCTGACACCTAACACACCTGACACCTAACACACCTGACACCTAACACACCTGACACTTAACACACCTGACACCTAACACACCTGACACCTAACACACCTGACACACCTGACACCTAACACACCTGACACCTAACACACCTGACACCTAACACACCTGACACCTAACACACCTGACACACCTGAAACCTAACACACCTGACACCTAACACACCTGACACACGTGAAACCTAACACACCTGACACCTAACACACCTGACACCTGACACACCTGACACTTAACACACCTGACACCTAACACACCTGACACCTAACACACCTGAAAACTAACACACCTGACACCTAACACACCTGACACCTAACACACCTGACAGCTAACACACCTGACACACCTGAAATCTAACACACCTGACACCTAACACACCTGACACCTAAGACACCTGACACCTAACACACCTGAAACCTAACACACCTGACAGCTAACACACCTGACACACCTGAAATCTAACACACCTGACACCTAACACAACTGACACCTAACACACCTGACACAGCTGAAACCTAACACACCTGACACCTAACACACCTGAAATCTAACACACCTGACACCTAACACACCTGACACACGTGAAACCTAACACACCTGACACCTAACACACCTGACACCTAACACACCTGACACCTAACACACCTGACACACCTGAAGTCTAACACACCTGACACCTAACACACCTGACACCTAACACACCTGACACCTAACACACCTGACACCTAACACACCTGACACACCTGAAACCTAACACACCTGACACCTAACACACCTGACACACGTGAACCTAACACACCTGACACCTAACACACCTGACACCTGACACACCTGACACTTAACACACCTGACACCTAACACACCTGACACCTAACACACCTGAAAATTAACACACCTGACACCTAACACACCTGACACACCTGAAATCTAACACACCTGACACCTAACACACCTGACACCTAAGACACCTGACACCTAACACACCTGACACTTAACACACCTGACACCTAACACACCTGACACACCTGAAATCTAACACACCTGACACCTAACACACCTGACACCTAAGACACCTGACACCTAACACACCTGACACCTAACACACCTGACACGTAACACACCTGACACCTAACACACCTGACACCTAACACACCTGACACACCTGAAATCTAACACACCTGACACCTAACACACCTGACACCTAACACACCTGACACCTAACACACCTGACACACCTGAAACCTAACACACCTGACACCTAACACACCTGACACACGTGAAACCTAACACACCTGACACCTAACACACCTGACACACCTGACACCTAACACACCTGACACTTAACACACCTGACACCTAACACACCTGACACCTAACACACCTGACACACCTGAAATCTAACACACCTGACACCTAACACACCTGACACACCTGAAACCTAACACACCTGACACCTAACACACCTGACACACGTGAAACCTAACACACCTGACACCTAACACACCTGACACCTGACACACCTGACACTTAACACACCTGACACCTAACACACCTGACACCTAACACACCTGAAAACTAACACACCTGACACCTAACACACCTGACACCTAACACACCTGACACACCTGAAATCTAACACACCTGACACCTAACACACCTGACACCTAAGACACCTGACACCTAACACACCTGACACTTAACACACCTGACACCTAACACACCTGACACCTAACACACCTGACACCTAAGACACCTGACACCTAACACACCTGACACTTAACACACCTGACACCTAACACACCTGACACCTAACACACCTGACACACCTGAAATCTAACACACCTGACACCTAACACACCTGACACCTAACACACCTGACACACCTGAAACCTAACACACCTGACACCTAACACACCTGACACCTAACACACCTGACACCTAACACACCTGACACACCTGAAACCTAACACACCTGACACCTAACACACCTGACACACGTGAAACCTAACACACCTGACACCTAACACACCTGACACCTAACACACCTGACACCTAACACACCTGACACTTAACACACCTGACACCTAACACACCTGACACACCTGAAATCTAACACACCTGACACCTAACACACCTGACACCTAACACACCTGACACACCTGAAACCTAACACACCTGACACCTAACACACCTGACACACGTGAAACCTAACACACCTGACACCTAACACACCTGACACCTAACACACCTGACACCTGACACACCTGACACTTAACACACCTGACACCTAACACACCTGACACCTAACACACCTGAAAACTAACACACCTGACACCTAACACACCTGACACACCTGAAATCTAACACACCTGACACCTAACACACCTGACACCTAACACACCTGACACCTAACACACCTGACACACCTGAAACCTAACACACCTGACACCTAACACACCTGACACACGTGAAACCTAACACACCTGACACCTAACACACCTGACACCTAACACACCTGACACCTAACACACCTGACACTTAACACACCTGACACCTAACACACCTGACACCTAACACACCTGACACACCTGAAATCTAACACACCTGACACACCTGAAATCTAACACACCTGACACCTAACACACCTGACACCTAACACACCTGACACCTAACACACCTGACACCTAACACACCTGACACACCTGAAACCTAACACACCTGACACCTAACACAGCTGACACACGTGAAACCTAACACACCTGACACCTAACACACCTGACACCTGACACACCTGACACTTAACACACCTGACACCTAACACACCTGACACCTAACACACCTGAAAACTAACATACCTGACACCTAACACACCTGACACCTAACACACCTGACACCTAACACACCTGACACACCTGAAATCTAACACACCTGACACCTAACACACCTGACACCTAAGACACCTGACACCTAACACACCTGACACTTAACACACCTGACACCTAACACACCTGACACCTAACACACCTGACACACCTGAAATCTAACACACCTGACACCTAACACACCTGACACACCTGAAACCTAACACACCTGACACCTAACACACCTGACACCTAACACACCTGACACCTAACACACCTGACACACCTGAAACCTAACACACCTGACACCTAACACACCTGACACACGTGAAACCTAACACACCTGACACCTAACACACCTGACACCTAACACACCTGACACCTAACACACCTGACACTTAACACACCTGACACCTAACACACCTGACACCTAACACACCTGACACACCTGAAATCTAACACACCTGACACCTAACACACCTGACACCTAACACACCTGACACCTAACACACCTGACACACCTGAAACCTAACACACCTGACACCTAACACACCTGACACACGTGAAACCTAACACACCTGACACCTAATACACCTGACACCTGACACACCTGACACTTAACATACCTGACACCTAACACACCTGACACCTAACACACCTGAAAATTAACACACCTGACACCTAACACACCTGACACCTAACACACCTGACACCTAACACACCTGACACACCTGAAATCTAACACACCTGACACCTAACACACCTGACACCTAAGACACCTGACACGTAACACACCTGACACTTAACACACCTGACACACCTGACACACCTGACACACCTGACACACCTGAAATCTAACACACCTGACACCTAACACACCTGACACCTAAGACACCTGACACCTAACACACCTGACACCTAACACACCTGACACACCTGAAATCTAACACACCTGACACCTAACACACCTGACACCTAACACACCTGACACCTAACACACCTGACACACCTGAAACCTAACACACCTGACACCTAACACACCTGACACACGTGAAACCTAACACACCTGACACCTAACACACCTGACACCTAACACACCTGACACCTAACACACCTGACACCTAACACACCTGACACTTAACACACCTGACACTTAACACACCTGACACCTAACACACCTGACACCTAACACACCTGACACACCTGAAATCTAACACACCTGACACCTAACACACCTGACACCTAACACACCTGACACACCTGAAACCTAACACACCTGACACCTAACACACCTGACACACGTGAAACCTAACACACCTGACACCTAACACACCTGACACCTGACACACCTGACACTTAACACACCTGACACCTAACACACCTGACACCTAACACACCTGAAAACTAACACACCTGACACCTAACACACCTGACACCTAACACACCTGACACTTAACATACCTGACACCTAACACACCTGACACACCTGACACACCTGAAACACCTGAAATCTAACACACCTGACACCTAACACACCTGACACCTAAGACACCTGACACCTAACACACCTGACACCTAACACACCTGACACACCTGAAATCTAACACACCTGACACCTAACACACCTGACACCTAACACACCTGACACACCTGAAACCTAACACACCTGACACCTAACACACCTGACACACGTGAAACCTAACACACCTGACACCTAACACACCTGAGACCTAACACACCTGACACCTAACACACCTGACACTTAACACACCTGACACCTAACACACCTGACACCTAACACACCTGACACACCTGAAATCTAACATACCTGACACCTAACACACCTGACACCTAACAAACCTGACACCTAACACACCTGACACCTAACACACCTGACACACCTGAAACCTAACACACCTGAAACCTAACACACCTGACACACGTGAAACCTAACACACCTGACACCTAACACACCTGACACCTGACACACCTGACACTTAACACACCTGACACCTAACACACCTGACACCTAACACACCTGAAAACTAACACACCTGACACCTAACACACCTGACACCTAACACACCTGACAGCTAACACACCTGACACACCTGAAATCTAACACACCTGACACCTAACACACCTGACACCTAAGACACCTGACACCTAACACACCTGACACCTAACACACCTGACACCTAACACACCTGACACACCTGAAACCTAACACACCTGACACCTAACACACCTGACACCTAACACACCTGACACACCTAAAACCTAACACACCTGACACCTAACACACCTGACACACGTGAAACCTAACACACCTGACACCTAACACACCTGACACACCTAAAACCTAACACACCTGACACCTAACACACCTGACACACGTGAAACCTAACACACCTGACACCTAACACACCTGACACCTAACACACCTGACACCTAACACACCTGACACACCTGAAGTCTAACACACCTGACACCTAACACACCTGACACCTAACACACCTGACACCTAACACACCTGACACACCTGAAACCTAACACACCTGACACCTAACACACCTGACACACGTGAAACCTAACACACCTGACACCTAACACACCTGACACCTGACACCTAACACACCTGACACACCTGAAACCTACCACACCTGAAACCTAACACACCTGACACACGTGAAACCTAACACACCTGACACCTAACACACCTGACACCTAACACACCTGAAAACTAACACAACTGACACCTAACACACCTGACACCTAACACACCTGACAGCTAACACACCTGACACACCTGACATCTAACACACCTGACACCTAACACACCTGACACCTAAGACACCTGACACCTAACACACCTGACACCTAACACACCTGACACCTAACACACCTGACACACCTGAAATCTAACACACCTGACACCTAACACAACTGACACCTAACACACCTGACACACCTGAAACCTAACACACCTGACACCTAACACACCTGACACCTAACACACCTGACACACCTAAAACCTAACACACCTGACACCTAACACACCTGACACACGTGAAACCTAACACACCTGACACCTAACACACCTGACACCTAACACACCTGACACCTAACACACCTGCCACACCTGAAGTCTAACACACCTGACACCTAACACACCTGACACCTAACACACCTGACACCTAACACACCTGACACCTAACACACCTGACACACCTGAAACCTAACACACCTGACACCTAACACACCTGACACACGTGAAACCTAACACACCTGACACCTAACACACCTGACACCTGACACACCTGACACTTAACACACCTGACACCTAACACACCTGACACCTAACACACCTGAAAATTAACACACCTGACACCTAACACACCTGACACCTAACACACCTGACACCTAACACACCTGACACACCTGACACACCTGAAATCTAACACACCTGACACCTAACACACCTGACACCTAAGACACCTGACACCTAACACACCTGACACTTAACACACCTGACACCTAACACACCTGACACCTAACACACCTGACACACCTGAAATCTAACACACCTGACACCTAACACACCTGACACCTAAGATACCTGACACCTAACACACCTGACACGTAACACACCTGACACCTAACACACCTGACACCTAACACACCTGACACACCTGAAATCTAACACACCTGACACCTAACACACCTGACACCTAACACACCTGACACCTAACACACCTGACACACCTGAAACCTAACACACCTGACACCTAACACACCTGACACACGTGAAACCTAACACACCTGACACCTAACACACCTGACACCTAACACACCTGACACCTAACACACCTGACACCTAACACACCTGACACTTAACACACCTGACACCTAACACACCTGACACCTAACACACCTGACACACCTGAAATCTAACACACCTGACACCTAACACACCTGACACCTAAGACACCTGACACCTAAGACACCTGACACCTAACACACCTGACACTTAACACACCTGACACCTAACACACCTGACACCTAACACACCTGACACACCTGAAATCTAACACACCTGACACCTAACACACCTGACACCTAACACACCTGACACACCTGAAACCTAACACACCTGACACCTAACACACCTGACACCTAACACACCTGACACCTAACACACCTGACACACCTGAAACCTAACACACCTGACACCTAACACACCTGACACACGTGAAACCTAACACACCTGACACCTAACACACCTGACACCTAACACACCTGACACCAAACACACCTGACACTTAACACACCTGACACCTAACACACCTGACACACCTGAAATCTAACACACCTGACACCTAACACACCTGACACCTAACACACCTGACACACCTGAAACCTAACACACCTGACACCTAACACACCTGACACCTAACACACCTGACACACGTGAAACCTAACACACCTGACACCTAACACACCTGACACCTAACACACCTGACACCTGACACACCTGACACTTAACACACCTGACACCTAACACACCTGACACCTAACACACCTGAAAACTAACACACCTGACACCTAACACACCTGACACACCTGAAATCTAACACACCTGACACCTAACACACCTGACACCTAACACACCTGACACCTAACACTACCTGACACACCTGAAACCTAACACACCTGACACCTAACACACCTGACACACGTGAAACCTAACACACCTGACACCTAACACACCTGACACCTAACACACCTGACACCTAACACACCTGACACCTAACACACCTGACACACCTGAAATCTAACACACCTGACACACCTGAAATCTAACACACCTGACACCTAACACACCTGACACCTAACACACCTGACACCTAACACACCTGACACCTAACACACCTGACACACCTGAAACCTAACACACCTGACACCTAACACACCTGACACACGTGAAACCTAACACACCTGACACCTAACACACCTGACACCTGACACACCTGACACTTAACACACCTGACACCTAACACACCTGACACCTAATACACCTGAAAACTAACATACCTGACACCTAACACACCTGACACCTAACACACCTGACACCTAACACACCTGACACACCTGAAATCTAACACACCTGACACCTAACACACCTGACACCTAAGACACCTGACACCTAACACACCTGACACTTAACACACCTGACACCTAACACACCTGACACCTAACACACCTGACACACCTGAAATCTAACACACCTGACACCTAACACACCTGACACCTAACACACCTGACACACCTGAAACCTAACACACCTGACACCTAACACACCTGACACCTAACACACCTGACACCTAACACACCTGACACACCTGAAACCTAACACACCTGACACCTAACACACCTGACACACGTGAAACCTAACACACCTGACACCTAACACACCTGACACCTAACACACCTGACACCTAACACACCTGACACCTAACACACCTGACACTTAACACACCTGACACCTAACACACCTGACACCTAACACACCTGACACACCTGAAATCTAACACACCTGACACCTAACACACCTGACACCTAAGACACCTGACACCTAAGACACCTGACACCTAACACACCTGACACTTAACACACCTGACACCTAACACACCTGACACCTAACACACCTGACACACCTGAAATCTAACACACCTGACACCTAACACACCTGACACCTAACACACCTGACACACCTGAAACCTAACACACCTGACACCTAACACACCTGACACCTAACACACCTGACACCTAACACACCTGACACACCTGAAACCTAACACACCTGACACCTAACACACCTGACACACGTGAAACCTAACACACCTGACACCTAACACACCTGACACCTAACACACCTGACACCAAACACACCTGACACTTAACACACCTGACACCTAACACACCTGACACACCTGAAATCTAACACACCTGACACCTAACACACCTGACACCTAACACACCTGACACACCTGAAACCTAACACACCTGACACCTAACACACCTGACACCTAACACACCTGACACACGTGAAACCTAACACACCTGACACCTAACACACCTGACACCTAACACACCTGACACCTGACACACCTGACACCTGACACACCTGACACTTAACACACCTGACACCTAACACACCTGACACCTAACACACCTGAAAACTAACACACCTGACACCTAACACACCTGACACACCTGAAATCTAACACACCTGACACCTAACACACCTGACACCTAACACACCTGACACCTAACACTACCTGACACACCTGAAACCTAACACACCTGACACACGTGAAACCTAACACACCTGACACCTAACACACCTGACACCTAACACACCTGACACCTAACACACCTGACACCTAACACACCTGACACACCTGAAATCTAACACACCTGACACACCTGAAATCTAACACACCTGACACCTAACACACCTGACACCTAACACACCTGACACCTAACACACCTGACACCTAACACACCTGACACACCTGAAACCTAACACACCTGACACCTAACACACCTGACACACGTGAAACCTAACACACCTGACACCTAACACACCTGACACCTGACACACCTGACACTTAACACACCTGACACCTAACACACCTGACACCTAATACACCTGAAAACTAACATACCTGACACCTAACACACCTGACACCTAACACACCTGACACCTAACACACCTGACACACCTGAAATCTAACACACCTGACACCTAACACACCTGACACCTAAGACACCTGACACCTAACACACCTGACACTTAACACACCTGACACCTAACACACCTGACACCTAACACACCTGACACACCTGAAATCTAACACACCTGACACCTAACACACCTGACACCTAACACACCTGACACACCTGAAACCTAACACACCTGACACCTAACACACCTGACACCTAACACACCTGACACCTAACACACCTGACACACCTGAAACCTAACACACCTGACACCTAACACACCTGACACACGTGAAACCTAACACACCTGACACCTAACACACCTGACACCTAACACACCTGACACCTAACACACCTGACACTTAACACACCTGACACCTAACACACCTGACACACCTGAAATCTAACACACCTGACACCTAACACACCTGACACCTAACACACCTGACACACCTGAAACCTAACACACCTGACACCTAACACACCTGACACACGTGAAACCTAACACACCTGACACCTAACACACCTGACACCTAACACACCTGACACCTGACACACCTGACACTTAACACACCTGACACCTAACACACCTGACACCTAACACACCTGAAAACTAACACACCTGACACCTAACACACCTGACACACATGTCCTGTTCATGGATATAGTGAGTGTATGTTACTGTAAAATATATTACATTGGAGGGAATATATTGTTGCAAGAGAGAACATCACTGTCATCATCTCATTTGTCCCATCCTGTGAAAGAGGATCAGATCACCAGAACACCCCTTTGACCCCCAAATACATTCAGAAAAACATTGAGGAATTATGGTACCTTATTTCCGCTTCAGTGACACTTACAGGTAAACAAACAAACACACACACACACACACACACACACACCACACACACACACACACACACACACACAAACAGCTGGGACATAAATCTAAGCTAGCAGAAGCACCAGATCCCTGTAAGCAGGTGGTGAATTTATGATGAAGGCGTGTGAGCAGTAGTGGAGGGGAGAGGAGAGCTATTAATCCTCTCTGTCCCAGACCTTTGGTTGTCTCTCTCTCTGCAGACACAAACTCACCAAACAGACAACTTTCCTGTTCATTAGAAGACCTCGTACTTAGGAAGGTTCAACATTAAAACACTTCTGTATATGTCATGATAAACCTTTGACTTGTATCTAATGCCAGGAGCTTTTTTTTTTTCATCTCCCATCTTGTCTTATTGGTTTCTAAAAATCTGAGAGAACTCTCACACAGGCTGAGGTTTAGAGCTTGGGAATTGGGTTGGGCGTGGGATGGCACCCTGGGACTAGACCTAGACTGTTCATTAAAGCAGGGTTTCCAAACTCGGTCCTGTACAATTGTGGTCCCCAGGAACGAGTTTGGGGTCCCCAGGAACGAGTTTGGGAAACCATGCATTAAAGCATTGGGCCATCAGTACCAGGCCAGGGCTGAGACAAGACAACAGCAGTAAACAGAGACACACCATTAAACAGACCGACAAGACATTTGTTTTGGGGGGAAAAATACAAATGCAGGGACAGTTCAAATTAATTCGCCATTTTTGATGCAGCGTCTTTTTCCATTGTTTTATGATTGAAAACCTTGACAATATAATAATGTGAAAACTATTAAGATGAAATGGTAGCTTTGGTTCTTTCCCACCAATCTGTCTCAGTGTAAGTCTGCTGATTAGCAAGACCACAAGCAGTGATTAAGAAAGGAAATGAACACCAGTCTAATTGAGTCGGTCTCCATTAAAGGCTTCAGAGATCTGTTAGAGATTAATTTAAATCATTTCACGATCCAAATATTAGATATGTATTAGAGATGTAGAGATTCAACTCAAATTATTTTTACCAGACAGACATTACTTATGTATTAGGTATTCATTTAGTCACCGAGCAAATTCCATCTGCCTGAACATAGGACAAGCTGTTCAAATAGCACACGTGTGCCTGTGTGTGTTTGTGCGTGTGTGTGTGTGTGTGTGCCTGCATGCGTACATGTGTTTGTGCGTGTTCAATGTAATCTCCTCTAAATCTCCTCTTCAGATGGGGTCCTCTAGTATTGTCTGGTGTCAATAGAGTGTTGAAGCCCACAATGTGACCTCCTGACCGTGGCATTCAAATGGCTCAGTCCCAGGAGAGGACACTGAGGAATTGAGGAATTAGCCAGATTAGCAAGAAGAAGGGTGTGTGGATGGTGTGATAATGTGGTGTGTGTGTGTGTCCCCCTCTTCATTTGTTTTTTATCTGACCTACTCTTAAAGTGACAGTTTATTGCTATAGTATTGTTTGATTTTTCCCACCAGTGGACACACACACACACACACACGTCTAGTGAACAGGTCAGTGTAGACCTGTACACTAGACAATAGATTTGCGCTGAATGTTTTCTCTTCATTCTTCATTGAACTATTACGTAGCAGTTACATGAACATTAGCCTCTACTAGGGCTGTGGTGGTCATGACTTTTCATCTCCCGGTGATTGTCAAATTACTGTCGGTCTCACAGTAATTCACCGTTAATTAACAGATAAACACATTTAGCATCTCTTGGCTTCCACGCATTCCACACTGATGCAGACCTTTAGAACATCTACATTTAAAGAAAATCAAATAAACCCATTTAATATAGCCTACACCTTCACAATAAATAAATTATTTATTTTATACAGGTCTAAAGAAACATGATAATATGAAAAAGTAGTCTATTTCAGAAGAACTGAATAGCGTACTCTGAGTTAGGTCCTGATGTGGCTATGACATATGGCTGTGGGCTACACTAGTTCATTTAGCAGAATTTCGCGGCATTATTTTTGAACAATTTAACAAAGCTGAATAAAAAAGAAAGGATATTTTCTCCAAAGGATTTGAGGGTTGAGCACACATGCAGCTATTCTGTATTGAGCAGTTAACCTGTTAGGGCTAGGGGGCAGTATTTACACGGCCGGATAAAAAAGGTACCCGATTTAATCTGGTTATTACTACTGCCCAGAAACTAGAATATGCATATATAGTTATTGGCTTTGGATAGAAAACACCCTAAAGTTTCTAAAACTGTTTGAATGGTGTCTGTGAGTATAACAGAACTCATATGGCAGGCAAAAACCTGAGAAGATTACAAACAGGAAGTGCCCTCTCTGACCATTTCTTGGGCTTCTTGACTCTCTTTATTGAAAATGTAGGATCTTTGCTGTAATGTGACACTTCCTACGGCTCCCATAGGCTCTCAGAACCCGGGAAAAAGCTGAATGATGTCGAGGCAGCCCCTGGCTGAAAAACATTAGCGCCTTTGGTAAGTGGTCTATCAGAGGACAATGAGACTGAGGCGCGTGCACGAGGCGACCCCATGTTTTTATTTTCTCTCTCTTTGAACTAAAACACGGTTTCCCGGTCGGAATATTATCGCTTTTTTACGAGAAAAATGGCATAAACATTTATTTAAACAGCGGTTGACATGCTTCGAAGTACAGTAATGGAATATTTAGATTTTTTTTGTCACGAAACGTGTCGGGCGCGTCACCCTTCTTTACCCTTTCGGATAGTGTCTTGAACGCACGAACAAAACAGAGGATATTTGAACATAACTATGGATTATTTTGAACCAAACCAACATTTGTTATTGAAGTAGAAGTCCTGGGAGTGCATTCTGACGAAGAACAGCAAAGGTAATAACATTTTTCTTATAGTAAATCTGACTTTGGTGAGGGCTAAACTTGGTGGGTGTCTAAATAGCTAGCCCTGTGATGCCGGGCTATCTACTCAGAATATTGCAAAATGTGCTTTCACCGAAAAGCTATTTTAAAATCGGACATAGCGAGTGCATAAAGGAGTTCTGTATCTATAATTCTTAAAATAATTGTTATGTTTTTTGTGAACGTTTATCGTGAGTAATTTAGTAAATTCACCTGAAGTTTGCGGGGGTATGCTAGTTCTGAACGTCACATGCTAATGTAAAAAGCTGGTTTTTGATATAAATATGAACTTGATTGAACAAAACATGCATGTATTGTATAACATAATGTCCTAGGATTGTCATCTGATGAAGATCATCAAAGGTTAGTGCTGCATTTAGCTGTGGTTTGGGTTTATGTGACATTATATGCTAGCTTGAAAAATGGGTGTCTGATTATTTCTGGCTGGGTACTCTGCTGACATAATCTAATGTTTTGTTTTCGTTGTAAAGCCTTTTTGAAATCGGACAGTGTGGTTAGATTAACGAGAGTCTTTAAAATGGTGTAAAATAGTCATATGTTTGAGAAATTGAAGTAATAGCATTTCTAAGGTATTTGAATATCGCGCCACGGGATTACACTGGCTGTTGCGTAGGTGGGACGATTTCGTCCCACCTAGCCCAGAGAGGTTAACAAAGAAATAGGTACTCCTATATGCTTAATTTAGAGTTATCAATATAATTTTAGTTGTTCTACAAACGTTGAGCTATATGTTTAGATTTTTAATACATTGTAAGGCTGCCTGATGCAACTCTAATGATGATTTGAAAAAAGTTGCTTGAAAGGCATGAACTCTGCTTTGTTTTTTTGCACAGGCTGTACACACTTCATCAGTCTCTCATTCACAATTTGACAAGCACTTGGTAATGCCTCGAATTTCCCGGCTGTAAAGCACCCCCCCCCCAAAAAAAATGCCTTTTGCGGACAGTGGCCATTGTTCCCTTCTCCCTGAGTGTTGCATGCTTGGAAGCACCTCTCACTCACAAAGCTCTCCATCACAGGCTACAAGTGAAGACAGACACTTCGAGGATGCGACTGTGTGCGTCCTTATCCAATTCTGAGGAGCATAATGAAGATATTGGAAGAACTGTCCACATTTACTTTTTGTCAGCCAACAAGATGAGTAGGCCTAACGAACAGCAAAAGCACTAGCCTATGTCAATTTACTATACTCCATTGTTCAAAAGTTGACCTATTCTATTCTGTGCGAGAAATAAATATTCCAAACATAGTCTAGGACAGCTGTGGGATACGATAGATCCCAAATTAATACAACCACTAGCATCATAAAAACTTTATTATAAGCGCAGCAATGCGGCAGTGGGCATCATTCACAAGTAACAATATATCAACCACAAGTGATAGGCTAATACTGTCACCCATCAGACTGTTCTTGATTTAACCTCTTGACGGTCGCCTAGGATAGGGGGCGCCACAGTGCATTTTGAAAAAAGTTCGTGCCCATTTTAAACGGCCTACTACTCAAACTCAGAAGCTAGGATATGCATATAATTAATACTTGTGGATAGACAACACCCTAAAGTTTCTAAAACTGTTTGAATGGTGTCTGTGAGTATAACAGAACTCATATGGCAGTCAAAACCCCGAGACAGATCGAAACAGGAAGTGGAATTCTGAATTGCGAACTCAACTTCATCACGTTGCCTATTAATCACACCGTGAGCTATGGTTCATTGAGCACTTCCTATTGCTTCCACTAGATGTCCCCAGTCTTTACAAAGTGGTTTGAGTCTCCTACTGTTAAAACTGAATGAATGAGATGCTGTGGAACGTGGTCATATGGAGAGGGCCATCACCATTATGACGCCGGTGCCCCTGGTTACCCTCCCTTTCGAAACGTTTTGAAACACAATGCAATCGTCCCCCTCGAATCTTATTGGCTCTCTTGTTGAAAAACGCCCTGAAGATTTATGTTATACAACGTTTGGCATGTTTGAACGAACCTAAATGGGAAAAAAATGCATTTTCTCAAAATGGCTGTCCCGCGGCTGACGGAGCATTTTGATCAGCCTTCAGACGCGCTAACAAGAACAAGCTCTTGGAACATAAAGGAGTAATTTTTTCGAACAAAAATACATTTGTTGTGGACCTGGGATTCCTGGAAGTGCTTTCTGATGAAGACAACCAAAGGTAAGGGATTATTGACAATAGTATACAAGACTAGATGTGATATGCAATTGTTCCAAGATGGCGCTGACCTGTAACGTTAGCCTATTTTTCAGAGTATCGCATCCCCTTTCATCGCAAAGTATGATTACCCAGTAAAGTTAATTTTAAATCTGGCATTACAGGTGCATTCAAGAGATATTCATCTATAAATCTTAGAATGACAATATTACATTTTAAAAATGTTTTCGAATAGTAATTTAGTAAATTGTAGCTCTGTTTCATCGGATGCATTTGAGGGAAAATAGTTAGTCAACGTTACGCACCGATGTAAAATGCTGCTTTTATATATAAATATGAACTTTATCGAACAAAAGAATGCATGTATTGTGTAACATGATGTCCTAGGTGTGTCATCTGATGAAAATTGACAAAGGTTAGTGCTGCATTTAGCTGTTTTTTGGTTATTTGTGATGCATGTGGTTGGTCGGAAAATGGCTATGTGGCTACTTTTACGATATACTCCTCTAACATAATCTAATGTTTTGCTTTTGCTGTAAAGCCTTTTTGAAATCGGACAACGTTGTTCGATTCAGGAGAGGTGTATCTATAAAACGATATAATTTTTTTTTTTAAATGAAAAAAAAAATGATTACATTTTGTTATGCTAATGGCGATATGATTTTTCGCTGGATGTCCGTCCCGCATACCGGACGGAGGCCGCACAGGGGTTAATCTTGTCTTTACATATACTAAATAATATAGGTGGGAAATTTGTTTTGAAAAAATACATGTCATCTATGCACTTAAATAGCGAATGAAAGATGCTTTTTCCGTGGTTCATTTTCATGCCAGCCATGTAGGATATACTCATGTTGTAAAGATAAGAAATGTGCTTAATATTAGGAAAGTTGAGAAATAAATATAGTAGGCCTAGCCTATTCAAAGCTGATGGTATCCTCCTCTTTTTAATAGAGGCCATCACTCTGTTTTCTCGTGCAATTGCATAACCTATAGAAGTGTTTGATTAGATATTTGATAACATTTGCATTAATGTCAGAGTGATTAGAGGGACAATAGAGTGCTGAGTACCAGGCAGTTAGCAAGTTTGGTAGTCTACTAATGACCATCAGCAGCATCAGAGCTTGGAGAAGACTAATTACCGTGAATTTGACTACCTTCATGACTCATGACCGCCGGTGTGGCGGTAATACGGTCACCGCAACAGCCTTAGCCTCTACCTTCATTTTTAACCCTCCAAGTTCAAAACTTGTAATGTTCACAATAACTTAAGTTGATAAAAAGATCTAACACAACATTAGGTGATAATATATGTTTTAATATGGATTTATAATCAGCTATAATGGGGCGGTCATTTTGGACCGGAAACAAAGAATTAATTAACATGAAACGAAAGCAACATGCCCCACGGGATAGTCAAACTATTGCAACTCAGCAGGGCTTTGACAAACTAGTTTATTTATCACAATCACATTGCATAAACAGACTAATAATTCCACTCTACTGGAAAAGTCAATACCTGAGTTGATCTGACGTGAGTGGCTTTTCTTCATACAGTAAAAGTTAAAGGGAAGAGTTAGAGCTATACTTTACTCTAAAGGCCAACAGTAGAACACTTATAGGGATGGCCAAGAGCTATAAGAGATATTATTGATTTAAAGGGATGGCCTTTAAATATAGTCTAGAAGCTTCAGTTATAGTCTAGAAGCTTCAGTATGTAGGCCTGTCCCAGAGCGATGACATAGGGTGAGTGGTGCGTTCTGTATTTGTTGTGTGTGTGTATGTAGACTGTATTTATGTTTGTCTGAGTGTAGATTCTGTATTTACGATCCAGCAGTGGTATATTATATATTTAAAGCAGCAGTACCTTGGCACGCTGTCCACATAAATACATCTCTGCCCCAGTAAAACGTTTTTTATTTTCCCATGATTGTCTGAGCTCCTTGTTCACAGCTGCAGCCCACACACACACACACACACACACACACACACACACACACACACACACACACACACACACACACACACACACACACACACACACACACACACACACACACACACACACACACACACACACACACACACACACACACACACACACACACACACACACACACACACGTCCAGGCCCCACCCCTGACTAAGCCTCCTATCAGCGGTCTGCAGCAAACAGCACAGACAGGGAAAGCAGTCATAAATCAGCTGGAGAAGAGGGTCTGCTGGAGGGTTGTAAATCAGGGTGAGACAGACCCTCACACGATCCAGGCCGCTGCAGCCCTGTCAAGCCTCGCTTCATGTAGCAGGGGGCCTGGTGATGGAGGACTGGGATTGGAGGTCTGGAGGAAGCAAGGGGAGGTATAGCATCTCTTGCTATCGATAGATAGATGGGCTTTTCCACTCGAGGTAAAACACTCAGACATGGGGGTTTTAACTTTGTCCATTACATACAGGTCAGCCATGTTCTTTTCTTGCAGTCTTTGCTGAGAATTTGTTTGCAGTGAGAGAGAACCGGTCGCCAGAGTTTGACAAACAAACACACACAAACTGTCACACACATTGTCGCACACACTGTCACACACGTTGTCACACACTCTGTCATACTCCCTCAATTCAATCATGGAAGGAAACCAAAGCAGCTTAAGGCCTAGATTCAATCAGATCAAGTTTTAACTGGAGATAGCCGACACTCTCTGTGTAAAGAGAGAAAACACTAACCCAGGGGTTCCCAAATGTTTTCACTCAGGCCCCCCTTCCAGCAATTCTATTCATTTTGCAATGGCTAATGTGTATTCATGTAATATTTGAGTGACTCTAACAAAATCTATAGGCCCCCAAAAAATGGGGCTGACATGGGCTAGTTGATCTTGACATTTCTGACAAGTTATAAATAGCTCTCTAAGGTATGCGATAACTGACATGACAAGAGGAACAGATGATGCACTACCCAATTTGGAAATTGCACCTTATGCTTCCTACTATTACAAATTTCAAGAGTAAGTTGAACGCCGGACTGATTTTTTTTTGGGGGGGGGGACCCCGCACTGCCTTACAGTTTGGGAACCACCACTCTAACCTACTAAAGACACAGGGAAAGAAGTAAGAGACAGTGAATATAAGAAATAGCAGTACCCTCTAATAGCGCTGATTTTCTCACAGGATCTGAAATTAATTCATGGAAAAGCTAATGAATGGATTACTGTTTAGAAATGAAAACGCCTTTCTTATGCTCCTTCCAAGAAATCCTGCTCCTTCCAATTACTATGCTCCTTCCAATTATTACTTATAAAAATCTATTTGTTGTCTGACCAGGAACAATACCTGCTGGGGAGGAGAAGAAGAGAAGATGGAGGAGAAGAGAAGATGGAGGAGAAGAGGAGATGGAGGAGAGGAGGAGATAGAGAAGATAAAGGAGGGTTGTGATTTAATCAAAGCAGTTCCAGAATGTTCTGGAACACAAAAGGATGTGATTCTAACACCTGCCATTGCGTGATTTGGGGAAGAAAAGGGCTCAGGAACCCCCGTTCTCTCTATAGGCATCCTTATCAGTGCCTGCAGGGCGGCCCCATAAACCTGAACCTCGGTGGCTAGCCATGCCGCTAACTGCGGATAGATTAGCACTCTACTTTTCCAACCACACAGGGATAATAACACACACTGAATCAGAGAGATGACTTGAGTCAACAACAAAGTCAGAACGTTTCAAAGTAAGTCCAAGAAGCTTTTGGAAAATCATAAGGATCTATTGACTAGGACAGATGAAGGAAAGACACGAAGGTTCAATACTAAACTTACAGTTATGGACATACTACACTAACGGTCAAAAGTTTTAGACCTACTCGTTCAAGGATTTTTCTTTATTTTTACTATGTTCTACATTGTCGAATAATAGTGAAGACATCAAAATGATGAAATGACACATATGGAATCATGTAGTAACCAAAAAAGTGTTTAACAAATCAAAATATATTTTATGTTTGAGATTCTTCAAATAGCCACCCTTTGCCTTCATGACAGCTTTGCACACTCTTGGCATTCTCTCAACCAGCTTCATGAGGTAGTCACCTGGAATGCATTTAAATGAACAGGTGTGCCTTCTTAAATTTTAATTTGTGGAATATCTTTCCTTATTAATGCGTTTGAGCCAATCAATTGTGTTGTGAGAAGGTATACAGAAGATAGCCCTATTTGGTAAACTACTAAGTCCGTATTATGTCAAGAACAGCTCAAATAAGCAAAGAGAAACGACAGTCTATCATTAAGACATGAAGGTCATTCAATACGGAAAATGTAAAGAATTTGAAAGATTCGTCAAGTGAGGTTACAAAAAACATCAAGAGCTATGATGAAACTGGCTCTCACGAGGACAGCCACAGGAATGGAAGACCCAGAGGATAAGTTCATCAGAGTTACCAGCCTCAGGAATTGCAGCCCAAATAAATCCTTCACAGAGTTCAAGAACAGACACATCTCAACACCAACTGTTCAGAGGATATTGTGTAAATAGGCCTTCATGGTCCAATTGCTGCAAAGAAACCACTACTAAAGGACCAATAAGAAGAAGAGACATGCTTGGGCCAAGAAACATGAGCAAGGGACATTAGACCGCTGTAAATCTGTGCTTTGGTCTGGAGTCCAAATTGGAGATTTTTGTTCCAACCGCCATGTCTTTGTGAGACGCGGTGTGGGTGAAAAGATGATCACCGCATGTGTATTTCCCACCGTAAAGCATTGAGGAGGAGGTGTTATGGTGTGGGGGTGCTTTGCTGGTGACACTGTCTGTGATATATTTAGAATTCAAGGCACAATTAACCAGCATGGCTACCACAGCATTCGGCAGTGATACGCCATCCCATCTGGTTTGGGCTTACTGGGACTATCATTTGTTTTTCAACAGGGCAATGACCCAACACACCTACAGGCTGTGTAAGGGCTATTTGACCAAGAAGGAGAGTGATGGAGTGCTGCATCAGATGACCTGGCCTCCACAACCAAATTGAGATGGTTTGGGATGAGTCGGACCGCAGAGTGAAGGAAAAGCAGCCAACAAGTGCTCAGCATATATGGGAACTCCTTCAAGACTGTTGGAAAAGCATTCCAGGTGAAGCTGGTTGAGAGAATGCCAAGAGAGTGAAAAGCTGTCATCCAGGCAAAGGGTGGCTAATTGAAGAATCTCAAATCTACTTTGATTTGTTAAACACTTTTTTGGTTACTACATGATTCCATATGTGTCATTTTATAGTGTTGATGTCTTCACAATTATTCGACAATATAGAACATAGTAAAAATAAAGAAAAACCCTTGAATGAGTAGGTCTAAAACTTTGACCGTTAGTGTAGTATGTCCATAACTGTAAGTTTAGTTTTGAACCTTCGTGTCTTTCCTTCATCTATCCTAGTCAATAGATCCTTTTTATGATTTTCCAAAAGCTTCTTGGACTTACTTTGAAACGTTCTGACTTTGTTGTTGACTCAGTCATCTCTCTGACTCAGTGTGTGTTATTATCCCTGTGTGGTTGGAAAAGCAGAGTGCTAATCTATCCACGGTTTGCAGCATGGTTAGCCAATGAGGTGCAGATTCCTGTGGCCACCCTGCAGGCACTGATAAGGATGCCAATATTTTGCCCGGTAGCGTAGGTAGACCCTCAGGAACAGTAAAGGAAATTGAAATCAGATCTTACCTTCATTGCAGAAACAGCCCTTGTATTCCGTTTTGGAACAGTCACACACGGGTTCCCCATCCACCACGGAGCAGCTCCCGCCGTTCTCACACGGGTTCTCTGTACAGCGCTGGTCTGACTCCAGACGGACCCTGAGGCTGCTGAGGAGAACCGGTTCTGTGTTCCCGTACTTCAGATCCATGATAGTGCCTCTGAAGGGCGGGGCGTTGCACGCTGTGGGCAGCGTGAGCGCCGAGGTGCGGATATCCAGTGGCACACCGCCCAGGAACAGGTCACTGATTATCTTCATGTGCTGGCGGCTACCTCCGGTGGGCCGCACCTCGTCCGCCTTGACCTGGCCATCCAGCCCCAGTACCGTCCGCAGGCCATAGCGGCTCAGAGTGGCAAAGTGCCAGCTGCTGTCATTAACTCTCTTGTCGGACACCACGGCGATATCGGCGCAGTCAATGCTGAAGCGCAGCTGCAACTTGCCTTCCACCACCATCAGCTGCAGGAAGTCGCAGTAGCCGCCGTCGTCGAAGTACAGTAGCAGCGCCGTGGACACGTCCGTTTTGAACTGGAAGCTGAGGTCGCTGCGCGTGCTGGCATCCCAGCGGAGGTAGCGGGCCCACTGGCCGGGGGCCCCGGTGAACTCCAGGCTCAGACATACACCCAGGAGTGCCAAGAGCATCAGTTGTAGCCTCGCAGCCAAGCCCAGAACATCCATGGTCAACAAGGAGGAGGAGGTTGAGGAAGAGCAGTAGGAGGAAGAGGAAGGGGAGGAGGAGGAGGAGGAGGAAGGGGAAGAGGAGTTTATATTCCTGAATGCTTGGATAGCATTGAATTGGGTTTGGTTTAAAAGTTTTTGAGTTAATATCCAATTCTAGAGGGACCATCCACAGTCGTATACACAAGTACACTCAGAGATGTTAATTACTGCAAGTACAAAAGGTGTCTTTTCACAATGAGTAGTTGGGATAAGAGTCGTAGGTTAGTAACAGTTGTAGACATGCACATGAGTCAACTATCCAATCGCTGAGTAGCTATGGACAGTGAGTTGAATTTCAGCTGTCTTTCCTCCTGAAGAAGGGAGGAGAGAAGAGAACAAAACTGTTCCTCCTTCCGTTGGGTCAAAGTTCAACCGTTTTTAATCAGTTACAGTCCAAAGAGGTTGCTATGGGGAATCATGGTGTGAGGTCCGATTGGACTGACTCTTCTTTTTGTCAGGTCGACCAGGACATCCTTCTTCATGTTGCCTGCTGGGATGTGTAGTTCACAGGGGAGCCTCTGGATCTCCTCAGTTCCATCACTGTCAGAAACAGGGAAGCTCAGGAATTACACTCAGGGAAAACACACACACACACACACACACACACACACACACACACACACACACACACACAAACACACAGTATTGATTTTCACACCATACCTTAAACTGTACACTTTTCAGACACAGACTGATATTTTCAGACAGGCCTTCTTTTTTCCAGCTACTACTTCAGACCCATCCAGACCAGCTAAAAATGTTTACAATTATTTTTTAAATGTCATCTTAATTCAGTATGAAAAAGGAATGAAAATGTATGTACTCACTACTGTAAGTTGCTCTGTATAATAGCGTCTGCTAAATGATTAAAATGTAAATGTACATTTCGTAAACGTTTTGTCCACACTGCTAAGACGAGCTAATTGTCAAACACAGACAAATACTGTAGCCTACTATTGAAGCATAATAACTAAAAGAAAGATCTGTGTGTGTAATTCCACGTATCTGATGTTAGAGATACTATTGCCATTCACCAAACCTCATTAAAAGTGGCCGTTTTTTCCCCCACTAAAGGTTGTTCAGCGCTATCGGTCATCTGCTAGGTAAATTAGCACCATTATTCTGCTGCCAGTTTATGAATATCAATCGGGCCAGCATAGAAAGACGCCCCTTATCTGATGGCCAGGGAAATGAACGGGGCTTTCTGCTGACTGCACAATACAGTGGGAGAAGAGACATTAGAATACTAGAGACCTAAATATGCAGGACCAGAAACAAGAGAAACCCCAATAGACCAGCAGCATAGCTGGAAATTCTTTAATGGGTGGGCGTGCAGAAATTTGGGTGTGCAAAAAAAAACAGCTAACTTTCTGCAATTCTACACATTTAGCAATGGGAGGGAAAAAAATGTGCATCTCATGTTATGCTATACATTTTGCCATGAGGCTGAGAGAGGTTTTTACATTTTTAAGTTAATATACAGTGCCATCAGAAAGTATTAATTTCCCTTTACTTATTCCACATTTTGTTGTGTTGCAGTCTGAATTCAAAATGTTTTCTCACCCATCTACACACAATACGCCATATTGAAAAAAGTGAAAACATGTTTGTAGAAATGTTTGAAAATTATGTTCATATGATAGGTAAAATATACAAAACCTTGCAGTGAGCCTATCCAACTGACAAGCTCTTATAAAAAAAAAATAACTATTGGAACCCAGACACAAAGAACTGATGTTGACACAAAATGGAGGGAATGTTGAAACATAACTAACAGTTAACTAAAATGTACGCTTAATCCAGTATTAACTAATGTTTAGAATTTATTAGACAAGAGACAAAATTCACACATTCTACCGCACAATGGCAGAGTCATGTCTTAAGTGTAAAACTAACAATGACTCAATAATCCTTCTGGGAATGTTATGAAGTAAAAAGTCATGGGTGGAATTAGAAAGTTGTCTGTCAGAAGTATTAGAATGTAAATGTACTTTAAATCCGTCTACATATTTCAAGACATGGCATAAGGAAGTCCAGAGAGATACCCGATGGGTTGCACGATGGTTTTCTCGTTAATCGTCTTGAAGAAATGTCTACTGAACTGGAAATCAACCAATCCTCCATCATTAAAAACAATGTAAAAGGTCAAATGCTTTCTCATTTACAGTAAATGTTGAAAGTGTGTGGGTCACAGAGAGAGACAAAATGATGCAGTTTGAGGCCATGTGGAATGCTTGTGTGAGCAGGTGGGTCTGTTTGTGTGCATCTGTATTTTGTCGATTGTATGTATATGTTCTGTATTGGGAAGAAAAAAAACATAAATAAACCCCCCCCCCCCCCCCCCAAAAAAACCGTTTTGGAAATATATTGTAAAATTAAACACAGAAATATCTAATTTACATAAGCATTCACACCCCTGAGTCAATACATGTTCGAATCAACTTTGGCAGCGATTGCAGCTGTGAGTCTTTCTGGGTAAGAGGATTTCACCCTTGGATTGTGCAATATTTGAACATTATTATTTTTATTTAAAAAATTCTTCAAGCTTTTTTAAGTTGGTTGATGATCATAGCTAGACAGACATTTTAAAATCGTACCATAGACTTGCAAGTTGATTTAAGTCAAAACTGTAACTAGGCCACTCAGGAACATTCAATGTCGTCTTTTTAAGGTTTTTGTATTTCGCGCCACGCTCTACCATTGGATATTTGGCGAGGCGTTCCGCTAGCGGAACGTCTGTCCTCAACAGGTTTTAAACTACTTCAGTGTATATTTGGCCTTGTGTTTTGGGTTTTTGCCCTGCTGAAAGGTGAATTTGTCTCCCAGTGTCAGACTGAACCAAGTCTTTTGCTTGTGCTTATCTCTATTCCTTTTCTTTTCATCCTGGAAAACTCCCTAGTCCTTGCCGATGGCAAGCATACCATCACATGATGCAGCCACCATTATGCTTGAAAATATGAAAAGTGGTACTCAGTGATGTGTTGTGTTGGCTTTGCCCCAAACATAACACTTTGTATTCAGGACATCAACTGCGTTAGGAAGGACGTCTGTTTATTTGTAGTGAATGGGTGTATTGATACACCATTCAAAGTGTAATTCATATCTTTGCCATGCTCAAAGGGATATTCAGTGTCTGTTTTTTTTTTTACCCATCTACGAATAGGTGCCCTTCTTTGCGAGGCATTGGAAAAGCTCCCTTGTCTTTACGGTGGAATCGATGTTTGAAATTCACTGCTCGACTGAGGGACCTTACGGATGTGTGGGGTACAGAGGTGAGGTAGTCATTCAAAAAGCATTTAAAACACTATTATTGCACACAGAGTTAGTCCATGCAACTTATTATGTGACTTGTTAAGCAAATACTTACTCCTGAAGTTATCTAGGCATACCATTACGAAGGGGTTGCTTTTCATTTCTAATTAATGTGTAAAAAAGTCTAAAAACATAATTCCACTTTGCCATTCTGGGGTATTGTGTGTAGGCCAGCGACACAAAATCTCAATTTAATCAATTTTAAAATCAGGTTGTAACACAACAACATGTGGAAAAAGTCAAGGGGTGTGAATACTTTCTGAAGGCACTGTAGTTTATATCTCTTTCATTCTATGACTGTTCTGTTCTGATCACCACTGCTGTGAACTGGCTTCTATGGGAACATGTGCCGGGGGAAGTCCACGGCTTTATGCACATGGTTTCACGCCTTTCATTTGTTTTCTACCGCTTCAAGGGTGTTTTCAAAGTTGATTGTACATGGAATTTATGCTAACGATGTTTTCAGTAAAGTGTTCATTGTTTTTATGTAAACTGTGTAACAGCCTAGTAGGCCTACAGCCTTTAAAATGAATTAGCATTGTTGAATGAACATGTAATGCCAGGTATGTCCTTTAGGATGTCCATTCCATGAGAGCTGACACACATTTCTCTCTAATCTGATACAGAGGTTAGGTTCTAGATATAATAGCTTTTATTTTACTATTCCAAAATGCAGAGATCGAGAGACCAACAAAAGAGAAAATAAAGGGTTAGATGAAGCAAGAGAAGATTTGATGGAGAGAGATATTTGCTTTGGCAATGTAAACATATGTTTTCCATGAGAATAAAGCCCATTGAATTGAAGAGAGAGAGAGAGAGAGAGAGAGAGAGAGAGAGAGAGAGAGAGAGAGAGAGAGAGAGAGAGAGAGAGAGAGAGAGAGAGAGAAGATTGTATTTATAAAAAAAAAAATATTGGCCCAACAGTTACATCATTAAAAGCAAACTTTTCTTCATTTTAACAGACCTAGAAAGATTAGAAACAAGCCCCCTCCTCGCCCCCACTGTCCATAGAACCCCCCTGACGCCCCACACCCCTACAAAGTCCCCCAGATGGTTCACCAGCCCACCATAGGCTCCAGTGTGAGCCAAGCTGGCACCAGCAGCACGGCTCTGGGGTCCGTACACCCCGTCCCCTGCATCTCCTGTTTCCTGGTCTTCCACACTGCTATTTTTGCCTGCCCCAACAGGTAGTTTACTAGGCAGTCCCTTCACGTATTGGCAACGCTATACCTAGGCCCTCCAACATATAGGTCAAGAGTCAGCCCTAACCCTAGACCTGTACACTACCAACCCATGAGAGAGAGAACCACCCAGTTCAACACTATCTCTTCTGCTCCTTAACCCAGATAGAAGGCTCCTAAACCCAGATAGAAGGCTCCTAAACCCAGATAGAAGGCTCCTAAACCCAGATAGAAGGCTCCTTAACCCAGATAGAAGGCTCCTTAACCCAGATAGAAGGCTCCTTAACCCAGATAGAAGGCTCCTTAACCCAGATAGAAGGCTCCTTAACCCAGATAGAAGGCTCCTTAACCCAGATAGAAGGATCCTAAACCCAGATAGAAGGCTGCTTAACGCAGATAGAAGGCACCTTAACCCAGATAGAAGTGAGGGCGTACAGGACAGTATGTCAACGCTGCCCTCAGACACTCACACAGTCAGAACCCTGCTGACATATCAGACACTCACACAGTCAGAACCCTGCTGACATATCAGACACTCACACAGTCAGAACCCTGCTGACATATCAGACACTCACACAGTCAGAACCCTGCTGACATATCAGACACTCACACAGTCAGAACCCTGCTGACATAGACACTCACACAGTCAGAACCCTGCTGACATATCAGACACTCACACAGTCAGAACCGTGCTGACAGATCAGACACTCACACAGTCAGAACCCTGCTGACATATCAGACACCCACACAGTCAGAACCCTGCTGACATATCAGACACTCACACAGTCAGAACCCTGCTGACATATCAGACACTCACACAGTCAGAACCCTGCTGACATATCAGACACTCACACAGTCAGAACCCTGCTGACATATCAGACACTCACACAGTCAGAACCCTGCTGACATATCAGACACTCACACAGTCAGAACCCTGCTGACATATCAGACACTCACACAGTCAGAACCCTGCTGACATATCAGACACTCACACAGTCAGAACCGTGCTGACAGATCAGACACTCACACAGTCAGAACCCTGCTGACATATCAGACACCCACACAGTCAGAACCCTGCTGACATATCAGACACTCACACAGTCAGAACCCTGCTGACATATCAGACACTCACACAGTCAGAACCCTGCTGACATATCAGACACTCACACAGTCAGAACCCTGCTGACATATCAGACACCCACACAGTCAGAACCCTGCTGACATATCAGACACTCACACAGTCAGAACCCTGCTGACATATCAGACACTCACACAGTCAGAACCCTGCTGACATATCAGACACTCACACAGTCAGAACCCTGCTGACATATCAGACACCCACCCAGTCAGAACCCTGCTGACATATCAGACACCCACACAGTCAGAACCCTGCTGACATATCAGACACCCACACAGTCAGAACCCTGCTGACATATCAGACACCCACACAGTCAGAACCCTGCTGACAGATCAGCTTGATGTGTCATCGCTGGGATACGCTGCTCCATGACACTTTACTTATGTAATGACAAGCCAATGTTGGGCCATCTGTAAGGAGACATTGCTTATTTTTCAAATTAACTTGAGTAGTTGAATAAAATATCTAGCTATCAAATGATCAGACTTTACATAAATATTGACAGAAGCAGGTGTCGTCTGAGTTTTAAATGTCAATCCTGTACCTTTCTCAGAGGAGAAATTTACAGTAGAACGCACTCACCAGCAACACACACATAGAAAGCTTGGCTTCCACCCAGTAGGGTTGGACTCAGTACCACAGGACAAAGGCCCCAGCAGTCAGCATGGACCCACTGGACCAGATCACACTGAAGAGGGATATATAGGGTTAACTTACATTAACCTTCACCCTGGCACTATCCCACACACTTTCTCTCTGTTGTGTGTGTGCATGTGTGTGTGTGCATGTGTGTGCATGTGCATGTGTGTGAGTGCGTGTGTGTGCATGCGTGTGAGTGCGTGTAGAGGGAGGAGAGGGAGTAAAGAGAGGAGAGGGAGGAGAGGGAGGAGAGAGAGGAGAGGGGATAGAGGGAGGAGAGAGAGAGAGGATAGGGGGAGGAGAGGAGAGAGAGGAGAGGAAGGAGAGGAGAGGAGAGGAGAGGAGAGGAGAGGAGAGGAGAGGAGAGGAGAGGAGAGGAGAGGAGAGGAGAGGAGAGGAGAGGAGAGGAGAGGAGAGGAGAGGAGAGGAGAGGAGAGGAGAGGGAAGAGAGGGAGGAAAGAGAGGAGAGGGAGGGAGGAGAAGGAGGAGAGAGAGGAGAGAGAGGGGGAGAGGGAGGAGAGGGAGGAGAGGGTGTAGAGAGAGGAGAGAGAGAGGAGAGGGAGGAGAGGGAGTAGAGAGAGGAGAGGGTGTAGAGAGAGGAGAGAGAGAGGAGAGGGAGGAGAGGGGATAGAGGGAGGAGAGGAAGGAGAGAGAGAGGAGATAGAGAGAGGAGAGAGAGGAGAGGAAGGAGAGAGAGAGGAGAGAGACGAGAGGAAGGTGAGGGGATAGAGGGAGGAGAGGGGATAGAGAGAGGAGGGGGAGGAGAGAGAAGAGAGAGGAGAGGAAGGAGAGGGGATAGAGAGAGGAGAGGAAGGAGAGAGAGAGAGAGGAGAGAGAAGAGAGGAAGGAGAGATGATAGAGGGAGGAGAGGGAGGAGAGGGGATAGAGAGAGGAGAGGGAGGAGAGAGAGAAGAGGAAGGAGAGGGGATAGAGAGAGGAGAGGGAGGAGAGAGGAGAGGAAGGAGAGCGGATAGAGAGAGGAGAGGAAGGAGAGGGAGGAGAGGGAGGAGAGGAGAGGGAGGAGAGAGGAGAGGGAGGAGAGGAAGGAGAGGGGATAGAGAGAGGAGAGGGAGGAGAGGGGATAGAGGAGAGAGAGAGAGGAAGGAGAGAGGATAGAGAGATGAGAGGAAGGAGAGGGGATAGAGGGAATATGAGAGAGTCATGTTAATAAGATCTGACTCTTCATTGGCCCTCACTGTCATGCAGACACAGCTCACTGACACAATACTGCAGGTGCTACCTTGATTACACACTCCAGACACTGAAACAAAATGTCCTCCATGGCAGTCAGCTGATATAATGGAGAAAGAGAAAGGTGGGATGTCTCTCTCTCTCTCTTTATCTCTGTTAGTTTGCCTGTCTGTCTCTCAGACAGAGAGAGCGATGTTCCACCTGACCCACTCATGCATCCCCTCCGACAGAGGACACGGTCTCTAGGAGGACACGGTCTCTAGGAGGACACGGTCTCTAGGAGGACACGGTCTCTAGGAGGACACAGTCTCTAGGAGGACACAGTCTCTAGGAGGACACAGTCTCTAGGAGGACACAGTCTCTAGGAGGACACAGTCTCTAGGAGGACACAGTCTCTAGGAGGACCACAGTCTCTTAGGACAGTCTCTAGGAGGACACAGTCTCTATTAGGACAGTCTCTAGGAGGACACAGTCTCTAGGAGGACCACAGTCTCTTAGGACAGTCTCTAGGAGGACACAGTCTCTATTAGGACAGTCTCTAGGAGGACACCGTCTCTAGGAGGACACCAGTCTCTAGGAGGACAACAGTCTCTAGGAGGACAACAGTCTCTATTAGGACAGTCTCTAGGAGGACAGTCTCTAGGAGGACACAGTCTCTAGGAGGACCACAGTCTCTTAGGACAGTCTCTAGGAGGACACAGTCTCTATTAGGACAGTCTCTAGGAGGACACAGTCTCTAGGAGGACACAGTCTCTAGGAGGACACAGTCTCTAGGAGGACCACAGTCTCTTAGGACAGTCTCTAGGAGGACACAGTCTCTATTAGGACAGTCTCTAGGAGGACACCGTCTCTAGGAGGACACCGTCTCTAGGAGGACAACAGTCTCTAGGAGGACAACAGTCTCTAGGAGGACACAGTCTCTATTAGGACAGTCTCTAGGAGGACACAGTCTCTAGGAGGACCACAGTCTCTTAGGACAGTCTCTAGGAGGACACAGTCTCTATTAGGACAGTCTCTAGGAGGACACAGTCTCTAGTAGGACAGTCTCTAGGAGGACACGGTCTCTAGGAGGACACGGTCTCTAGGAGGACACGGTCTCTAGGAGGACACGGTCTCTAGGAGGACACGGTCTCTAGGAGGACACAGTCTCTAGGAGGACACAGTCTCTAGGAGGACACAGTCTCTAGGAAGACACAGTCTCTAGGAAGACACAGTCTCTAGGAAGACACAGTCTCTAGGAAGACACAGTCTCTAGGAAGACACAGTCTCTAGGAGGACACAGTCTCTAGGAGGACACAGTCTCTAGGAGGACACAGTCTCTAGGAGGACACAGTCTCTAGGAGGACACAGTCTCTAGGAGGACCACAGTCTCTTAGGACAGTCTCTAGGAGGACACAGTCTCTATTAGGACAGTCTCTAGGAGGACACAGTCTCTAGGAGGACACAGTCTCTAGGAGGACACAGTCTCTAGGAGGACACAGTCTCTAGGAGGACCACAGTCTCTAGGAGGACCACAGTCTCTAGGAGGACCACAGTCTCTTAGGACAGTCTCTAGGAGGACACAGTCTCTATTAGGACAGTCTCTAGGAGGACACAGTCTCTAGGAGGACACAGTCTCTAGGAGGACACAGTCTCTAGTAGGACAGTCTCTAGGAGGACAGTCTCTAGGAGGACACGGTCTCTAGGAGGACACGGTCTCTAGGAGGACACGATCTCTAGGAGGACACGGTCTCTAGGAGGACACGGTCTCTAGGAGGACACGGTCTCTAGGAGGACACAGTCTCTAGGAAGACACAGTCTCTAGGAAGACACAGTCTCTAGGAGGACACAGTCTCTAGGAGGACACAGTCTCTAGGAGGACACAGTCTCTAGGAGGACACAGTCTCTAGGAGGACCACAGTCTCTTAGGACAGTCTCTAGGAGGACACAGTCTCTATTAGGACAGTCTCTAGGAGGACACAGTCTCTAGGAGGACCACAGTCTCTTAGGACAGTCTCTAGGAGGACACAGTCTCTATTAGGACAGTCTCTAGGAGGACACCGTCTCTAGGAGGACACCGTCTCTATTAGGACAACAGTCTCTAGGAGGACAACAGTCTCTAGGAGGACAACAGTCTCTAGGAGGACAACAGTCTCTATTAGGACAGTCTCTAGGAGGACACAGTCTCTAGGAGGACCACAGTCTTTTAGGACAGTCTCTAGGAGGACACAGTCTCTATTAGGACAGTCTCTTGGAGGACACAGTCTCTAGGAGGACAGTCTCTAGGAGGACAGTCTCTAGGAGGACACAGTCTCTAGGAGGACACAGTCTCTAGGAGGACACAGTCTCTATTAGGACAGTCTCTAGGAGGACACAGTCTCTAGGAGGACCACAGTCTCTTAGGACAGTCTCTAGGAGGACACAGTCTCTATTAGGACAGTCTCTTGGAGGACACAGTCTCTAGGAGGACACAGTCTCTAGGAGGACACAGTCTCTAGGAGGACAGTCTCTAGGAGGACAGTCTCTAGGAGGACAGTCTCTAGGAAGACACAGTCTCTAGGAGGACACAGTCTCTAGGAGGACAAGGTCTCTATCAGGGCAGTCTCTAGGACGACACAGTCTCTATTAGGACAGTCTCTAGGAGGACACGGTCTCTAGGAGGACACAGTCTCTAGGAGGACACAGTCTCTAGGAGGACACAGTCTCTAGGAGGACACAGTCTCTAGGAGGACACAGTCTCTAGGAGGACACAGTCTCTAGGAGGACACAGTCTCTAGGAGGACACAGTCTCTAGGAGGACACAGTCTCTAGGAGGACACAGTCTCTATTAGGACAGTCTCTAGGAGGACACAGTCTCTAGGAGGACACGGTCTCTATTAGGACAGTCTCTATTAGGACACGGTCTCTAGGAGGACACAGTCTCTAGGAGGACACAGTCTCTAGGAGGACACAGTCTCTAGGAGGACACAGTCTCTAGGAGGACACAGTCTCTAGGAGGACACAGTCTCTAGGAGGACCACAGTCTCTAGGAGGACCACAGTCTCTTAGGACAGTCTCTAGGAGGACACAGTCTCTATTAGGACAGTCTCTAGGAGGACACAGTCTCTAGGAGGACACAGTCTCTAGGAGGACACAGTCTCTAGGAGGACACAGTCTCTAGTAGGACAGTCTCTAGGAGGACACGGTCTCTAGGAGGACACGGTCTCTAGGAGGACACGATCTCTAGGAGGACACGATCTCTAGGAGGACACGGTCTCTAGGAGGACACAGTCTCTAGGAAGACACAGTCTCTAGGAGGACACAGTCTCTAGGAGGACACAGTCTCTAGGAGGACACAGTCTCTAGGAGGACACAGTCTCTAGGAGGACCACAGTCTCTTAGGACAGTCTCTAGGAGGACACAGTCTCTATTAGGACAGTCTCTAGGAGGACACAGTCTCTAGGAGGACACAGTCTCTAGGAGGACACAGTCTCTAGGAGGACCACAGTCTCTAGGAGGACCACAGTCTCTAGGAGGACCACAGTCTCTAGGAGGACACAGTCTCTATTAGGACAGTCTCTAGGAGGACACAGTCTCTAGGAGGACACAGTCTCTAGGAGGACCACAGTCTCTTAGGACAGTCTCTAGGAGGACACAGTCTCTATTAGGACAGTCTCTAGGAGGACACAGTCTCTTAGGACAGTCTCTAGGAGGACACAGTCTCTATTAGGACAACAGTCTCTAGGAGGACAACAGTCTCTAGGAGGACACAGTCTCTTAGGACAGTCTCTAGGAGGACACAGTCTCTATTAGGACAGTCTCTAGGAGGACACCGTCTCTAGGAGGACACCGTCTCTATTAGGACAACAGTCTCTAGGAGGACAACAGTCTCTAGGAGGACACAGTCTCTATTAGGACAGTCTCTAGGAGGACACAGTCTCTAGGAGGACCACAGTCTCTTAGGACAGTCTCTAGGAGGACACAGTCTCTATTAGGACAGTCTCTTGGAGGACACAGTCTCTTGGAGGACACAGTCTCTAGGAGGACACAGTCTCTAGGAGGACAGTCTCTAGGAGGACAGTCTCTAGGAGGACAGTCTCTAGGAGGACACAGTCTCTAGGAGGACAAGGTCTCTATTAGGGCAGTCTCTAGGAGGACACAGACTCTAGGAGGACACAGTCTCTAGGAGGACACAGTCTCTAGGAGGACACAGTCTCTAGGAGGACACAGTCTCTAGGAGGACACAGTCTCTAGGAGGACACAGTCTCTAGGAGGACACAGTCTCTAGGAGGACACAGTCTCTATTAGGACAGTCTCTAGGAGGACACAGTCTCTTTGAGGACACAGTCTCTAGGAGGACACAGTCTCTAGGAGGACACAGTCTCTATTAGGACAGTCTCTAGGAGGACACAGTCTCTAGGAGGACACAGTCTCTAGGAGGACAGTCTCTATTAAGACAGTCTCTAGGAGGACACAGTCTCTATTAGGACAGTCTCTAGGAGGACACAGTCTCTAGGAGGACCACAGTCTCTAGGAGGATACGGCCTCTATTTGGACAGTCTCTAGGAGGACAAAGTCTCTATGTGGACACAGTCTCTAGGAGGACACAGTCTCTAGGAGGACAACAGTCTCTAGGAGGACAACAGTCTCTAGGAGGACCACAGTCTCTTAGGACAGTCTCTAGGAGGACACAGTCTCTATTAGGACAGTCTCTAGGAGGACACAGTCTCTAGGAGGACACAGTCTCTAGGAGGACACAGTCTCTAGGAGGACACAGTCTCTAGGAGGACACAGTCTCTAGGAGGACACAGTCTCTATTAGGACAGTCTCTAGGAGGACAAGGTCTCTATTAGGGCAGTCTCTAGGAGGACACAGTCTCTAGGAGGACACAGTCTCTAGGAGGACACAGTCTCTAGGAGGACACAGTCTCTTTGGACAGTCTCTAGGAGGACACAGTCTCTATTAGGACAGTCTCTAGGAGGACACGGTCTCTAGGAGGACACGGTCTCTAGGAGGACACGGTCTCTAGGAGGACACGGTCTCTAGGAGGACACAGTCTCTAGGAGGACACAGTCTCTAGGAGGACACAGTCTCTAGGAGGACACATTCTCTAGGAGGACACATTCTCTAGGAGGACAACAGTCTCTAGGAGGACAACAGTCTCTAGGAGGACAACAGTCTCTAGGAGGACCACAGTCTCTTAGGACAGTCTCTAGGAGGACACAGTCTCTATTAGGACAGTCTCTAGGAGGACACAGTCTCTAGGAGGACACAGTCTCTAGGAGGACACAGTCTCTAGGAGGACAAGGTCTCTATTAGGGCAGTCTCTATGAGGACACAGTCTCTAGGAGGACACAGTCTCTATTAGGACAGTCTCTAGGAGGACACAGTCTCTAGGAGGACACAGTCTCTAGGAGGACACAGTCTCTAGGAGGACACAGTCTCTAGGAGGACAAGGTCTCTATTAGGGCAGTCTCTAGGAGGACACAGTCTCTAGGAGGACACAGTCTCTAGGAGGACACAGTCTCTAGGAGGACACGGTCTCTAGGAGGACACGGTCTCTAGGAGGACACGGTCTCTAGGAGGACACGGTCTCTAGGAGGACACGGTCTCTAGGAGGACCACAGTCTCTTAGGACAGTCTCTAGGAGGACACAGTCTCTAGGAGGACACGGTCTCTAGGAAGACACTATTAGGGCAGTCTCTAGGAGGACATAGTCTCTATTAGGACAGTCTCTAGGAGGAAATGGTCTCTAGAAGGACACGGCCTCTGTTAGGACAGTCTCTAGGAGGACACAGACTCTAGAAGGACACGGCCTCTATTAGGACAGTCTCTAGGAGGACACGGTCTCTATTAGGACAGTCTCTAGGAGGAAATGGTCTCTAGAAGGACACGGCCTCTATTAGGACAGTCTCTAGGAGGACACAGTCTCTAGGAAGACACAGACTTTATTAGGATAGTCTCTAGGTGGACAGTCTCTAGGACACTGTTTCTAGGAGGAAAGCAAGGTTCCCATTAAATTGTTCTCACCTGTAAAATGTAGTTTCAGTTATGAGCAAAGGAAAGGAGGGAGGGAGAGAGAGAGAGAGGAGGTGGATGATTTTTCTACTTGTACAGACACAGACAATCTTGTGTCCAACATCAGCCATTACACTGAGAAATAAGAGAAGCAACCAGGAATGGAGGGAAGAAGGAAAGGAACCAAGAACGGAGGGAAGAAGGAAAGGAACCAGGAATGGAGGGAAGAAGGAAAGGAACCAAGAATGGAGGGAAGAAGGAAAGGAACCAGGAATGGAGGGAAGAAGGAAAGGAACCAGGAATGAAGGGAAGAAGAGAAGGAACCAGGAATGGAGGAAAGAAGGAAAGGAACCAGGAATGGAGGAAAGAAGGAAAGGAACCAGGAATGGAGGGAAGAAGGGAAGGAACCAGGAATGGAGGGAAGAAGGGAAGGAACCAGGAATGGAGGGAAGAAGGGAAGGAACCAGGAATGGAGGGAAGAAGGGAAGGAACCAGGAATGGAGGGAAGAAGGGAAGGAACCAGGAATGGAGGGAAGAAGGGAGGGGAAGAAAATAAAAGTAAATGTAGTTTTTCTGTAGTCATTTTTTCTGTAGTCATTTTTTATTTGTCTAGTATTTGAACAAAAACATACAAACCCAATAATACACATATTCAAATTTGCCACACAGCCAAACAGGCACACAGCCACACAGCCACACAGGCACACAGCCAAACAGGCACACAGCCACACAGGCACACAGCCACACAGGCACACAGCCAAACAGGCACACAGCCACACAGGCACACAGGCACACAGCCACACAGCCAAACAAGCACACAGGCACCCAGCCAAACAGGCGCCCAGCCAAACAGGCGCCCAGCCAAACAGGCGCACAGCCAAACAGGCACACAGCCAAACAGGCACACGGCCAAACATGCACACAGCCAAACATGCACACAGCCACACAGCCAAACAGGCACACAGCCAAACAGGCACATAGCCACACAGCCAAACATGCACACAGCCACATAGCCAAACAGGCACACAGCCAAACAGGCACATAGCCACACAGCCAAACATGTACACAGCCACACAGCCAAATAGGCACACAGCC